>NC_051158.1:77254415-77276915 GCF_013339745.2 Dermacentor silvarum
TATTCATAATAAACACCAGTAGTAGTAGTAGTAGTAGTAGTAGTAGTAGTAGTAGTAGTAGTAGAAGTAGTAGTAGTAGTAGTAGTAGTAGTAGTAGTAGTAGTAGTAGTAGTAGTAGTAGTAGTAGTAGTAGTAGTAGTAGTAGTAGTAGTAGTAGTAGTAGTAGTAGTAGTATACTCGCGGACAACTTTCTGTGGCAATGAAGGGAAAGCTACGGAGGCAAAGCGCGCACAAGTGAGAGCGCTTCTGAAAAGAGTTCCGCGTTTTAATCCACGTTGGTTTAGGCAGGGGAAGACAAAACATACACAGCTTCTTAGCAACAGTTAAATGAGACAGAACACACCAATGAGAGAAAAGTTTACTTATTTTGCGGCTTTTCCCTTCCGCGTCTGGGCAAACGCGAAACCGCCGCACGTGGAAGCTGCGTCGATTCAGCGTCTCTTCCGAGCAACCAAAAGCACTGTCAAACTCTGCCGGACTACTTGGCGCGGTAACACATGTGCAGCATCCACGCGCACGTAGCTTTCCCTTCATTGCCACAGAAAGTTGTCCGTGAGTATAGTAGAGCTGCTGCCGGCCGCGTTCGCGTCTAACGCAGGCCTGGTGTCCCGTGATAAAACCCCTGGAAAATATAAAGTAGCGCCAACTTCGCCCCTTCGCCTCTGCCTCCTCTCCTGGCAGCGGCAGCCGCGCATCTAGGGTGTCTGTCCACAAGGAAACTACGAACGCGAGAGCCGCGAGCACGACCGGACGCGTCCGGGCTCTAGTGGCGCGCGTTCGCTATAGACTCCAAACCACACGAACGGGACGAAGCATCCTGGCCAGACTAGGCCAAGGCACGAACACTACTGACAACGAAGCGAAGAGACATCACGCCCTCCCGAAAAGGGCCCTCCGCCGACTGGTGGTGGCGCCCCTACCAAAGAACATGCACCGGGAGCACAGCCAAGGCCGACGAGACGCACGAGCCAAGGCCCTCACTGAAGCACATGCCAACGATAACGGCGCCTTATACGTGGACGCCGCTAAATACAAAGACAAAGAAGACACATACGTGGCCGTAGCAATACGCGCCTTAACGGGCGAAATCTACAGTGCTTGCAGCGTCCGTGCGAAGCAAGCGCACCAGGCGGAAGAAGCCGCCATTGCACTGGCCCTCGCCGACAACAAGTGTACAACGATCCTGAGCGACTCGCGCACAGCGGTTCGGAACTACGGCAGAAATAATGTATGTGCCCGTGCGGTGCGCGTTGTGAAGTGCAGTGACAGACAGTGCACCGACGGACTGCGGACTCGTCTCCGATGGTTCCCGGCGCATCAAGGCTGCTACTTCGGGAGCACCTCCCCACACCGCAATGAGACGGCGAACGCCGCTGCGCGAGGTCTTACTCGCTGCGTGGTGGCACCAGCGTCCCTCGTCTTAGCGGAGGGAGTAGCCACCGACGATTAAGACGACGAAGAAGAAGCCGAACTGGTAACGAGCTACGCGGACGTGCTGGAATGGTACCGGAGCGCACGTCGCTCCATGCCGGACCCACACCCGCAGCGGATCGAGACAGCTCTCGCTCGCCAAACGCGCAGGGACGCACCCGACGGGACCCAGGGGCGAGAGCCTCGTGGAGAACGTTGGGTCCCCCGGTGTAAGCGTCGAGACGCAACTTGATGACTGCACATATATAGTCGGGTAGCAAGAGGGCCCTGCGTGGCACCCTGCTACCTCCGCCGGTGCTTTAATAAAGTTCATTCTCTCTATATATATAGCACGGGAGCTGCGTCTCCGGCGCCCATGGTTCCAGGGCTTCGCCGCCGTTGCCTCGGCGCGTGCTGCGTCCCGAAACGCGCAGAGCCACCTTGCCACGGCCGCTACATATTTTTTTATGTAGCGGCCGTGACCGTGCAAACAGATTCAAACGTGGTCAACAAAAAACGAAGACGCCTTGCCCCGACTACAGTGCCTAGAATATTCTAGGTACTGTACCCCGACCAAGTAAACAAGGAAAAAAAAATCACAGCATATCCACGGGGTGAATGATGATGAGTGGGCGAAGCTCCGGAGGGAATCATCGGATCTCCCGCTTAAGGGGACGCTAGCACAAACGCGTTAGAAACGTGCAGTACTCTCTAGTAAGGGGGAGCGGCCACAGCGTCTTACGCAGCCGGAACGTCTTACACATGCCGGAACGTGCACCGCGTTTGCCGAAGCCATCACATGACTGCTGAGAGAGTATACCCCCCGTATTCATAAACGCTCCTCGACTTGAACTTGACTTGCCACCGCCTTGGGAAGCGCGTTCGAAACGCGTTGAAGGTAAGGCGGAGAGGCCACAGCGTCTTACACCAGCTTCTTACACGGGCCGTAACGCGCTAGCACAAACGCGCTAGAAACGCGCTAGAAACGCGGCCTTTCGTTAATGTTGGGTATTTATTGCCATCGTGGTGCGTGTGTCTATGTGCGCTTCGTGGCGTAGTGGTTAGCGCCGCGCGTTCGGAAGCGAGGGGTCCCTGGTTCGATTCTGTGCTACGGACAAAACTTTCGGAATTTTTTTTTCATAAAACGCCGGAAGCGTTCTCCGGAAGCCAGCTTGGAAGCCGGAAGCTGGCTTCCGGAACCGGAAGCGGAACCGGAAGTGGAACCGGAAGCGGAAGTCGGCTTCTGGTTATACTATACGTATACATATATATGTAATATGTATATATGGGTATACATCGAGCGATTGGTCAAGTTGGGAGCAGAGTACCCGGTCAATAGAGAGGTTTAGCTTGTCCGGTAATCGGGTAAATGCAGGCGGATCGGGCGTTGGGGCGTGTTGGCGGAACCGTAAACGTGAGCGGCCTGTATGGTGCTGCCACCTGGTGGCGCAGAGCGCAAACAGACAAAAACAGCTAATATTGCAGTAACCAAGTGTATTTTACTTCGCTGCTGGCGTAAGTTTTTGGCAACAACACGCCAAGATAGACCGGATTCGCTTTCAACTTGGCTAGCATTAACTTGCGTCAATCCAGTTCGCTGCAGCGGCGGCGTCGGGAAATACATAAAGCTGGCCGGAGCACCAGCTTCTCCTCAGTGCACGGTTGCTTGGAACCCAGGTGATGTCGTTCGGCCAATGGAGGCACGATCGGCGTTTATAAATCAGACGCGCAACTCTGCTACCTTTGGTAGCATATACAGTAACTCTAACATATACGGACACACAACGCCATCTATTGAGCAATTCATAAAACTAGACGTGGCTACCTACTACGACGGGGACGAACGGGTGCCGCTATAAGGAGCTTCGCCCCTAAAAACTGGCGGAAATTCAAGGTGGCGCTTTCTCGACCTTCTAAAACATAGTGCGTCACGTTTGAAACCGTGCGATTCCTCAGCGCCGCCGTACTTACCCGGATGCCCGTTTTCAGTACAGTGGCGTAACTAGCCTTCAGTAGCGTCAACGCTGAGCGCGTCAGCATGCAAACGCACTCGCGTACGGCCCTGCTTGCTTGCGGGGATAGTTTTTTCCAGTACAAGCGTTACATCACTTAAATATTCAATCACGCACTTACATGACCCGGTGTGCCCCTAAAATAGTGAACAAGTCGTAACCGCACTATCGGCAGAAACTTCTCAATTTAAAGAGCCTAAAAAATACCTTTCTTTTTCGCGGGCTTTATGTCATGCATTTAACCATGATTCGAGCACTTCTTTTTATTGACTGATTAAATACTGCATATTTTGACACTTTCAGGCACAACTCAAATCACGCCCCTTGTTCTCAACGTTGTCCTTTCGCATTTTTGCTTCTCTCGAACCTCTCCCAACACACCGCTGCGAACCGCACCGCCCTGCGGTGCGGTTCTCTCCGCCACTCTCTACGGGCTTCGCACCTCAACTAACTTTGTTTACAACCCACAGAAAGCACGTGAGAGGAGTCGCCTGCACATTGACACGAATGGCGCTACTTTATTTATTTTTCAGGGGCTTTAATCCGTGACTGCAGCCGATGCCTCTGGCGGCGGCTCGGCAGGTATCTACCAGTGAACCGGACACTAGTTCATGACGAAAGACTGAAGCGAGAGCTAGGGAAGCTGAAACCAAGCGTCGCAGAACAGAACATCCCGAGTTTACATTGAGGGAAGCCGAGAGTTCGCGTAGGCGAAGAAATGAAGATCCGGAGGCTCGTGAACGTGGCTGCTTGAATTCACCGCGATACTACGCAGAACATGGCGAAGAAATCCTGAGTGCCAGTAAACTAAGTTTGTGGTTTACCACCACTTTACTAGGCTTTCGCCAGCTCCTCTGGTCTCTGGTGTTTGCGGTAGCAGAGCCACGCATAATTTTATTTATTTATTTATTTATTTATTTATTTATAAAATACCGTGGATCATGTACAGGTCCAAGCAGGATAGATACAATGTACATTCAAACACACATGCAAAATAAAGTAATGCACGGTGACTAGCAACAGAATGGAACAATAAGACACACATGGTAGTCAACACAGCAATCAAACATACACAACCAGCTCAGCATTCAAATAACAAACAAACAACAATCAAGCACATATGGTCCATTAGTTTAATTTCATTTCGCTTTATTTCATTTTCCGTTACACGCAAGGTCTGATCAAAGAAAAAAAATTCACCGACGATTACGGTACTCCCTAATGCAAAATTTTAGCGCAGCTTTATACGTGTTTTCATTTCTCGATATACTGGCTAGCGCGGGTAATCTGTCTCGCGGGGCACGTTGCGTACGGAGCAAAGTGTGGCGCGACTTCCTCACTAATGGGGCGATCGCGAGAGGCAACGCAGGGGTGATGCATGGGGCGCGATCGACAGCAACCGCCGCAGACAGACGTCCACTCATGCAGCTCTTGGTTTTTATACAGATGACGCGCGATACTCTGGCGCCATCTCGTAGCCATCGTCACCGCAAAGCCCTTCTTGTGCTTCTCTTCTCACGCTTTCGCCATAACCTCCTCCTCCGCTTTCCCCCTCGCGCTCTCTTCGCTATCGCCTTCTTTCATCTCCCGCTGCGCTCCGCGTTCCCTTCGCTGTGCTCAATCGCTCGGTTACGAGGGACAACGCCGAGGCTCGCTGCAAGAACCGGCGCCTAAGAGTTGCGCTCTAAAAGCGAAGGAAAGACTACAGGTTATTAGCTTTCCCTCTGCATGCAGCGCGGCATAACAAAATGAACACCTACAAATGTCACGACAGTGCAATCTATAGAAACATCTACACGGACAGTTGAATAAAAAAATGTAGAACCATCATCTTCTCATTGAAAAGAATACAGCATAAAAAAGCGACAACCAAAACAAAAGCAAACACCAAATTTCAAAATTTGTACTCTACATATATTTGTACAATAACAACAAAGCCTAATACAGTGACGCACGCTGCAATGGAAACACCTGAGGAAAGTACTTCTGCACTCGAAGCAATATAGTGTTTTAGAGATATTGCACAACATTTTCAATTAGTACAGATTTGACCATCCTTTTAGACACTTTTTCACACAACTAGACGAGCTTGTTAGGTTTGAAAGCGAGGAGGTACTGGGAAATCTACCGCTTGCTTCGGCCGGTAGTGGGCACAATATGCAAATTATCTTTGGGATGTTCTCTACCAGCCTAAAAACACAATTTGCTGGGCTTTGAGACTTTGGTGTGTCGCGGTAGGGATGTTGTCGGATAGAGCGCGCATCATCCGCGGTAATTATTCGGTGCTTGGTGAGGGGTGTTTGGCGGACTTTAGACGAAGAGGCGAAGCAAGACTGAAATTCCTTTAAAAGGTCATGAAGTGCAGCTTTCCTCTCGTCCGAGAGCTTCGAATTGACGTCGATGTGGTCAAGAAAATTGTCATCACCATTAATTTCCTAGAATGCGACGCACTCTGCGACGTCGGTGACAGGATCTGCATAGGCGACGGTTGTGCCGCAGAAAAGATGTCGATGTTCGTAGTTGAAATTTGTGAGGAGTATTTGCGACCGCCCGTCACGAACACGAACCAGGCTTCGGGCAGCGCATACACCTTGAAGCAGCAAAAGAGGGACCGCGTCCCTCTTTCTTTCGGCGACCGCGTCCCCGTCTCGGAGGCTCTCACACGTGACTTCTACTGGAACAGTCGCTCGTGGCGGCAATGTCACGCTGTCGTCAGCAACACGCAGCGCAGGTTTACGACAGCTATCGGCGTCTTGCTCATGGCACGTAGTGCCGAGAAGGTCACGCTACGCTCACGAGGATTTATAATTGCGCCATACTCGCGAAGAACGTCCATACCGAGTGTTCTGTATCCGCCACGTGGTCTGATAAGATTGTACCAGCGATGACGTGTGCTTGACCGGCATGCAGCGTTATCTATAAAAGTGCGCTGCTGTATGAAATAAAGGCTTTTTCGTCTTACTGCCACCGATGCGTCGATTCTGCTGTAGAACAGAACATCTGGCGGCGAGGATGGGATCTGCGAGCAGTTTAACCACCGTCGGCCAGCAGCAGGAACGAGACTGAACCGCTGACGGAGCAAAGCGACACGGAGCCCTTGCAGCCAGTATTTCATCGACTGCGTGGAGCAGCGCAAGAACGTCGCGGGGAAGCGAGGCGTCACGGAGCCCTTGCATTGACCTCGGTGGCGGGCTGGAGCAAACGAACAAGAGACTGCAATACGGACAACGCACATCGAGGAACTCAACTCTGCAGATAAGTGAACCTTGCTCATTATGGCAGAAGGTCTTGGTCGTAAGCTTGGCAAGATGACAGAATTCAACTCGAAAATGGACAACATACGCTCGTATTTTGAACGCTTCGAGAACTACGTAGACATGAATGATGTCCCTGAAAACAGGAAACTGAAGTTGTTTCTGAACGTACTCGGAGCGGAAGCTTATGAAGAGCTAAAGAAGATAGTCGTGCCTCATTTGCCTTCTGAGAAAAGTTTTGAGGACATTAAGCCGCTCCTAGAAGCTCATTTCAGCCCAGCCCACTCAATCATCGCAGAACGTTGTAAATTTAATCGCCGAATGCAAAGAGAGCATGAAAGTGTCAAAGATTTCATCACTGAACTGAAGCATCTTGCAAGAGATTGCAATTTCGGCACGTTTCTAAATGATGCCTTAAGGGACAGACAGGTAGCTGGTTTGCGTGACGAAGAAACGCAACGGGCTCTTTTTGCACAGGCAGGCCTGACGTTCGAGCTGGCATGCAAAATGGCGCTAGAAAAAGAACTAGCTGCGCAACAGGCAAAGCAAATGCATCAGTTTGACGGAAAACCATTTTGCGTCAACGTCATTCGTGGCAACCGAGACCGTGATAAGGGAACCAGACCAAGGCCAGTTGCACGGTCTAAAGATCAGCATGATAACGAGCAACGAAGTGATTGTTGGCATTGCGGAAAGCGTCATGAGGCAGAAAAATGTTGGTATCGGAACCACACCTGCCGAAATTGTAATACTCAATTCCACTGGCGGATCTGGAGCAAGTTTTTTTGCTCCGCGGCCGAGAATTTGAATTCCACTGGCGGATCCAGAGCAAGATCGCATGTTCCACTGGGCGATTTGGGGCAACTTGCTCCGCGACGGAGCGCTCCGCGTTGATCCGTCTTATAGAGCCGGATTTCGCCGGAACTCCAGCGACTAGGCGCCGTCACTTCCGGAACAATCGGGTACGTCGGTTGCTTGCAGCGCTTTTTCAAGCGCTGTCTGGTAACCCTGTGGCGTTGTTTACAGTTCTGAAATGGCGTCGTTCGACCCTGCCGGATTGCTCGTTGCTTTGAGCGACAGCGACAGTTCGCACAGTTCCTCTTCAGAAAGCAGCAGCAGCAGCGATGAGGATGAGTCGTACGTACTGTACGAAATTTTATTTAATGAAATGTTTGCAGAGCCTCCGCACAAACGCCCCAAAATCGTCGGCTACGTCGAAGAAGACGTACACGTGTACTCGGAGGAGGAGGTATGTATGCCTGTGCACATTGCACACGTGTGTTTCTTTTATTTTTTGTTTTTTTAATGGCAAGATGATCCGGCATTCTCAGAACAGCCAAGTTTTTGCTTCCATAGTTTCGCAGGAACTTCAGGGTCTCAAGGTCCGTTGCAGCCGACCTGTACAACGGCTTTACTGCCTCTAGGATGTGCCCTCGTTGCGACAATGGGGGTTCGTCTGCCAAAACAGCCGAGGAGCACGTCCTGGCGTTCCTGTGGTGAGCTTTGGCAACGTGTCCTTACGCAACTGCAATCTTTATCTCCCTACTTCCCCCATCCCCCCTCGTCGTATGAAATTTGAATTTGTGAATGAGACAGACGCAGTTTACCATTCCTTGAAAGAAAAAAAATGGGGAACGATCTTTCGAAAGTGATGCAGCTCGAAACTTCGACATTTTCTGAAATAAGCTGTGCTTCACAATGTGTATGTTGCCATAGTGTAACATTATCTGTATTTGCTGTTTCCTGGTTCTGCTTTTGAACGATAACGAGGTGTAAGAAATAACGCTGTCTTAAGGTGCTCGAAAGTATCTAATGAGTAAGCTTTTGCGTTATCCTGAGTTCTAATAGTGTTTTGTAATTTGCTTGGGGTCAGAACTGAGGGCTGAGGTTAGTAGAACTCGTTGCTGGCCTAGTGTGTCACTTTGTTTCAGCTGAAAGGAAGCACAAAAACATATAACCACATGAAAGTGTACGGGAAAAAGTGCTTGTCTTCCTTGTGGCTTTCTTGTGATTGCATGCATTTGAACTTCGTTTTTGTCAGCAACGTTTTGTTGTGATGTGGGATATACTGACTTATTTAAATTTCAAAATGCTTAAAGATTGAAATGCCATTTCTCCCAGGTATGCAGCAAATAAAGCTTGCATAAGAGGTGTGGCAGGCCGCTTCGGGCTTGGGGAGACAACGACTTTTAGGGTCATTGAACGTGTGATGGAGTATCTCGTGGAATTGGCAAAAACTAAGATAGCCTTCCCGGACGACATCCGGGGCCTGGCCAAAGATTTCGAGCAGGTAAGAATTGGCAAGTAAATTAACTTGTGATATTAGTTTGCACATAGCAGGGAATGTTACTCAGCTAAGACAAAGCTGGAGAAGTATAAAACATGCAAATATAGCGGTGTAGAATACTTCATACAATTGAATTTTGAATTGTTTCATTCGTGTTCTGTCAAAATTGCATCTCCCTTCTGCAAGGTGGTTGCTTTTCAGTTGAATGGTTTATTCTAACTTATCACTTGACTATATAGGAACCATCACAGTCTGATTAAAAGATTGTCTATGAATATTGAAAAAGTACTTAAGTTTAAACATTAACTGCGTGCTTACTTTCCTTTATTTGCAGTTGTCTGGAGTGCCGGGCGTCATCGGCTGCATCGATGGCACATACATCAATATTCGCTGTCCTGCCAGGAAGGTGCGGTCAACCTACATTAATCGGCATAATGATATTTCCATGACGCTGCAAGTAGTTTGCGACCACGAGAAACGGTTCCTCGACGTTACTGTGGGAAACCCCAGTAAAATGCACGATGCCAAGATATACAGAAATTCTCGGTTGGCAGCAAGGCTCCCTCAGATATGCGCATCGGGTAACTACCATATCCTGGGAGATGCTGCTTACCCGTTGCGGCAGTATCTACTCACTCCATACAGAGATTACGGAAAACTCACAAGTCAACAAAAAAGCTTCAATGCAAGGTTTTCAGCAACAAGAGTGCGCATTGAAAATGCATTTGGAGATTTGAAAGCCCGCTTCCGGCAGCTTTTACACCTCGACTTCTTTGTGGTTGACAAGATCAACGTATTTGTGATATCATACTGTGTTCTGCATAATCTGTGCATAAAGGCAGGAGTTGAGGATATACCATTTGACCCTGAGGATACTGGTTCAGATTGCACGTGGCAAAGATTGTCACATGACGACAGGGAAAGCTCTGGGCCTCCGACAGCCAAGGAAACAGTGTTGCGGCAAATGGGGGAGCAAAAACGGGAAAGTGTTCGACAAAAGATGGGTCTACAGTGAGCTACTTGAAGACCTCCTGCCAAGTTTTGGACATGCAAATGAAGTGCACAGCACACATGTGAAAACGAACTTTTTATTTTGTGTTTTTTGGAGCGGAGGGTGGAGGGAGAGCGCAAGGTTTGTCGGTTTTGAGACCGAGTACGGCTCGTAAGAGTTCCATTTTTTCGCTATGCATCTCTTCTCGCCTCCTGGTGTTTTCGAGTTTCCGCCTCTCTCTTTCCTGTTGCCTAGCAGCTTTCCTTTCTGCTTTGCTTTCTTCAATTTCTTGAATTTTGTCGAGGAAAACCTTCATGCGGTGCGCGCGGCTGGTGCTCTCTCTCTTGCCTTTTTCTTTTTTTTTTGTGGTCATCATCTTTCTGTTCACATGATCCAGATAGGCTGGAACTGTTGTCCGTACTTTCACTCTGTGAACTGGCTGGTGAGGGTTGTGATGACGTCTTCTGTGATACCACACCAGCGGAATCACGGACAACTTCCGGCTCTAAGCTGTCATCCAGGTGTCTGTTTTTTATCGAGCTCATCTTCATACTCCACCAGTTGGGGAGAGTTTCCAGACTGGCTGTTCTGGACACATGCACTTTTCTTTCTTTTGCACACAGTTTTATACCGTGTGCAGCATTGATCACCTGTCCAGATTGAGCCAGTCACATCTTTAATATCCTGTGCAATTTTTGCAAACATGCACTTTTTGTTTTTAAATTTTTTCATTGGGCCTACTTGTGGGAAGCAGTTGGAGTAGCGATCAAGGAGGAGTTTTGTTTCCCCTGGTGTCCAGTCACATGTTGCATCTGGAAAAGTGAAGTAAGAAGCACCAGTTCCGAATGTCACGTTGGTTGTTGTGGCTTTTCAATAAATGTCATTTTTTTCAGTATTACCAGTGTATCTTCAATTGTACTGTACACTACTTTTACAACTCACAGTGCACTTGCCATTATGGGTCCCAGAAGTAAATTCACATGTATTTAAACAACTCTCCCAACAGTGCACATCAAGCAGGCATCATGGGCAATCCGTAAAAAATCTGCGTCATGTAATTTTCTTTGAGCATACTGTTGTCGTACAGTCAGATATTTTGGCACTATTTACTTCAGATAGTCACGACAGCCATACACAAACGACTACTTTTTCCAGCTTTTTACGCGTCCTTACATAGATATGCCTGCATAGACAACTTTAACTCTACAGTGTTCAGTTGCATCGCTTGTGCCTTTACCATAGGTCGGCGAACTCACTCATGAGTGCACTCACACTCATTGCATGGACATGCGTGCGTGTGCGAGTGGGTGCCAGTGAGTGGACGTGAGTGCGGGTCCTGGAAAAATTAGGGTGAGTGAGTGAGTGAGTGTTCTCCCACACTGCCGATCTATGGCCTTTACAATCGAGTCATAAAAAAAAAAGCTGTAAACTCACGTCGTCGTTTCTTGGTCACACTGGGTCCATCTGCGTCTTGCGAAGGACCAGGGCACACAGCATCACCTGCACAGTTTTTAGAAGTTACTGGCATCCGTGACAGTGCTCACTCGTAACATTTTTCGTCCAATTTTTTCTAGTCTAGCAGACATCACAACAGTACTGTACACCTAAGTCTAGCAGTGATTAAAATGTAGTTGTACATCTACATTGCCGTTTATTGGCCTCGGTGGATCCCTCAATGTGTAGGCAAAGACCAGGTTGTGCAGCTTCACCTGAACAAAGGTAATATCCTATGCAGTACGCCTCCTTTGATATGCAGAAACATAGCTTACACGTGTCCTTGCAACTCGTGTTGCTGTACTCATTTTGGGCATTTGCCGCTCAGTAAAACAGGTGTACGGTGGGGTGACGTCATGCTACACAGAACTTAAAAGCCGACTTACTAGCCTCGGAAGAATGCGCAGGATTCTCGGCTGAATCTGAAATAAATAAACCGTGTTTACATGTGGAACATTCACAAATAACCTGCATTACATTGCAATAGCACGTGCATAAAAAACGTCGCTCAGAATTCTTCCACACAACAAGAACACGCCGCTGCAGATACTAGTTCCGACTATAATAGCACTAGCAAATGGGTGCGCTAAAGTACCACCGAATGACCGAACTGAGAGGATGATGTAGCCCAGCGAGTTTTAAAACATCGTTGGTATGGCGCCACGCGCAAGAGCCTTTGCAACATCGCCGACAAGCGGAGCGACGTCGCATAAAAAGAAAATTACGCCGGTCAGTATGAGACGGACTTACGTCGCTGGTAAAGGGGTACCGCTTGTCACAAGAAAATGCTGCACTAGGGAATTCTCCGGCGCGCCCCGAGCACTTAACCATGCCGCGCTTCATGAGCATGTCGCGAATTTGGTTGCAACGCTGCCGGCATTGCAGCTCAGCCATGGTATAGCAATTAAGCGCGGCGGGCTTCATAATCACGCCGTGGTTTTTGGCTCAGCCGTGGTTATGACGTTTTTGCAAAGGAGCGCATTTGACACTTGGTCGCACTGCTATGCGTTGCTACAACAGTAATCATTCCTGTGTACTTACCCTGCGTTGAGCGTTCTGTGTCCTTGGCCACCAAATCCAGCAAAAGGCGCTGAACAGCAGGACTGACCGTAAGAACATCCATCGCGCTGCTGCACGTTGCAATGGCAAGACGCGAAGTGCAGTTGCCGCTGTGCCTAGAACCCCCAACGTGGTCTAATGCGAGATTGGCAACATGGCTAACCGGATGCGTGCGACAACTTCCGCTGCAATCCCTGCCGGAGCGTGTTTATTTTTCACTGGTCGATCGGGATCGGATCGCTCCGCGGCGGATTTTCTTGCTCCGTCGTGGATTCGGCACACCGCTCCAGATCCGCCAGTGGAATTCACTATAACAAAAAAGGGCACTTGCAAGCCGTCTGCAAGAAAGTAGCCAAAACAAAGGTTGTCAGATATGTAGACACTACGGACGACGAATCCGAAGAATTCAGCTGTCGCACGGTGTTCTACTCTGGTAAAAGCTCCAGTGGCTACAGCGTAGACCTTAACATTGAAGGGAAGGCTGTTTCGATGATAATCGACACGGGTGCAGCAGTCACGATCATACCAGAGCGTTTGTATAACCAGTATTTTCCGCATGTCAAGTGCGTGAAAACAAACGTCTCATTGCGCACATACACAGGGCAACAGCTCCAAGTATTTGGAAAAGCAAACGTCTCCGTGGACCAGGAAGGAAACGAGATCACTTTACCTGTAGTGGTCGTGAAAGAGAACGTAACGGCGATGCCTGCTCTCTTGGGAAGAGACTGGCTGGAAAAACTAAAGATAAACTGGAGAGCAGTATACAGCCTGTCCGCGGACACACCAGTTGAGCAGAGGGTAGAAGTCCTACGAAAGAAGTTTCCCGAGGTATTCAAGAGCGCCCCGGGCATCGTCAGAAACTTCGAAGCTCGCATCCTTGTAAAGGAAGGGGCTCAACCAGTGTTCTCAAAAGCCCGGCCAGTACCGTTTGCTATCAAGCATGAAGTAGCAAAAGAGTTAGACAAGCTCGAGCAAGCCGGAATACTGAAGAGGGTCACGAAAAGCGACTGGGCAACGCCTCTGGTGGTGGTCGCAAAGAAAGGCGGCGCAGGATTAAGGCTATGCGGCGACTACAAAGTCACGGTGAATCCTGTTCTGAAAACGGACCATTATGCTTTGCCACTGCCAGAAGATTTGTATTCCACGCTCGCCGGAGGCAAGATCTTCTGCGTCCTAGATCTATCGCAAGCCTATCTACAGGTGCCGCTTGCTGAGGAAAGCAAAGCGTTGTTAACGGTGAACACGCATCTCGGACTGTTTCAGTTTCAGCGTCTGCCATACGGCATCTCTAGCGCCCCTGCTATCTTTCAGTCATTAATGGACGAAGTCCTAAAAGGGATTGCAAAAGTGGGGTGCTATATCGATGACGTCATCGTCGTAGGTGATAACGTAGACGACTGTCAAGAAACCGTGGAAAAGGTGCTTCAACGATTTGCACAGCACAATATCACCATAAAAGATCATAAGTGTGAATTTTTCAAGCAGTCCGTCGTTTATATTGGGCACAAAGTGACAGCAGATGGTATTTTTCCAACAGCAGCAAAGATAAAGGCCATCTTGGAAGCACCTCAGCCAAGTAACGTAACCGAACTGCGAGCTTTCTTGGGCCTCCTAAATTTCTACGGAAGATTCATCAAAGACTTGGCCACCATCGCTGCACCAATGTACGACCTGCTCAAGAAGGATAAGAGCTGGATGTGGACGGACGCATGTTCAAGATCGTTCGTGGAATCCAAGCGGCGACTTATCGACAGCCAAGTTCTGACGTTTTACGACGTGCAGAAGCCAATCGGGTTAAGCTGCGACTCTTCGGCCTATGGTCTCGGGGCCGTAATTTTCCACGTTATGCCTGATGGTTCAGAAAGACCCATCGCCTTCGCCTCCAGAACGTTAAACGCAGCGGAGCGCAATTATGCACAAGGTGAGAAGGAAGCCCTGGCCATAATTTTCGGTCTAAGCAGGTTTCATAGATACCTGTACGGACGGAAATTCACGCTGTATACCGACCACCAACCGCTGTTAGGCATCTTGGCATCTGATAAACCAATTCCTTCTCTGGCCGCAGCAAGGATTCAGCGTTGGGCTATCACGTTAGCAGCTTATCAGTACGAACTGTGGTACAGAAACGGTAAAAACATGGAAGTTGCCGACGCCCTTTCAAGGCTGCCACTTCCAGTCAAACATAAAGACGACACACAAGAATGTCTAGCAGTTTTTGATTCAACGCCTATCACAGCAAGCCAAGTGGCTAGTGCGACAAAAAGGGACCGTATTCTTTCCAGAGTCGTGCAGTTCACCTTATCTGGCTGGCCCGCGCACTACAATGATCAATTTCAGCCCTTTTACGTTCGTCGAAACGAGCTTTCATACGAGCAAGGCTGTGTCACGTGGAGCCAGCGAGTCATCATTCCGGACGAACTTCGAGAAGCGGTGCTAACATTGCTGCACGAAGAGCACCCAGGAATGCAAAGAATAAAGATGCTTGCTAGGTTGTTTGTTTGGCTGCCGTTAATTGACAAGGATATTGAAGCCACTGTCCGTCAATGTCAAGTGTGCCAAATGACCATGCCTGCGAAAGCACCAGGGTCATTGCATCCATGGACTTATCCAACTCGTGTTTGGCAAAGAGTCCATCATGTCGATTTCGCCATGAAGGATGGCGCCAACTTATTTCTTCTTGTCGACTCTTATTCAAAGTGGATAGAAGTAAAGTGTCTCCGCACTACAACGACGTCAAAAACAATCGACTATCTGAAAGAGATATTTGCAGCGTATGGCTACCCGGAGGAAATCATCAGTGACAACGGACCTCAGTTTACTGCACAGGAGTTCTCAGGTTTTACCTCCTCCTGCGGGATTCGGCATACGCGTACGCCACCGTACCATGCTTCATTCAATAGGGCAGCAGAACGGCTAGTTCAAACAACCAAAGCCATTCTACTGAAGCAAGTCCTTCATGATAACCTGACAGGTCAACACAGAACTCTGCATCAGCGACTTAACGACTTCTTGCTTGCTTACAGGAACACTCCAAATTCTGTAACTGGAAGAACGCCGGGTGAGCTGTTCCTGAAACGACAACTTCGAGTAAAGCTTTCGCTCCTGAAGCCAAGTTTTGTACACGATATGAGGAGTCAAGACCGAGACGCCACCCATCGCTATGAGGATCGAGGAAGGGATCTGCAGATGGAAGCTGGTGATGCAGTTTTCGTGAAGACTACGAGAGGGGAACCACTGTCGTGGGAGGAAGCTGTCCTGGTACAACGAGTAAGCGACTCCACCTTTGTAGTCAAAGTCGGAGATCATTTTCGTTTCGTGCATATCGACCACTTGAGACCCAGCTGGACTTCGGGTTCAAAAATATCACTCCATCCGGACATCGCAAAAGCTCCTCCTGAGTCCACTCCAGGTGCCCGTAATCAGGACTTTCCATGAATTCCCTCAGGAGATGCTCCTCCTAGTGACTCCATGGTTAGTGATGCTACTGCAGGTCAGCTTGAGGATGTACGCTTAGACGACGCTGCTTCAACAGAGCAACCGGCATCGCAGCCTGAGGCAGAACAGTCGGCAGCGGAGCCTTCAAGCATCACAACAACTGCAACTACGGCATCACCCGAGGGGGCCCCTTTGCGAAGAAGTAATCGCACAAGACGCCCGCCCGACCGCTATCAAGCCTCCAATTACGATCGCAGAAAGAAACGCGTACAGCTTTGAAATTAAGGAGGAAGGAATGTTCTGTATCCGCCACGCGGTCTGATAAGATTGTACCAGCGATTACGTGTGCTTGACCGGCATGCAGCGTTATCTATAAAAGTGCGCTGCTGTATGAAATAAAGGCTTTTTCGTCTTGCTGCCACCGATGCGTCGTTACTGCTGTAGAACAGAACACCGAGGATGAGTTGACGCGAACACTCTTATGGGACGAGGCAGGTGACTAAAACCGTCGACGCACGAATTTTAACTCTTGCAGTACAGCGGCCCAGCGGAATAACAACGTGACCTCCAGCTGTGCGAATGCGCGTTCCATTCCAAGGGTTCATAAGTTTCTTGAGAATCGTTGCCAATTTCCCGCTAATAATTGAATAATTTGCACCTGTGTCCACCAATGCGCTGACCTGTAGACCGTCTATCACCACAGGTATGTCAAGCGAGACTCGGTCACCAAGTTCAGATGGGGTAACCTGCGATTCTTTGCCACTGCACTCATACGGGGATGTGACCAATGTGTTGTCTTCCTCAAGCGTAGAACTTGCCGTTTTCAGTGAATCTGCGACACTCCGTACAAGCGTCGATGAGAGGTCTTCCGCACTTTGAGTTCGAGCGACCTCGCCCCTGAAGGCCGCTGCCTTCAGTTTTCCCGACGGGGGCTTGGCGAGCGGCCCTGTGCCGTCGCCTCCCAACGTGGGCGAATGGGTGGGGGTCGCCTCGGAGATGGTAACCGCGATTAACGTCGTGTGAAAGGTACCCATTGCTGGGCCAGATACTCATCAATTTCCCTTGGCCTCTGGCCAACATGAGGACGAGGCGAGTTGATGGAGAAACCGCGCAGCCCAAGTTGTCGATACGGACACTCGCGGTAGACGTGACTGGCCTCACCGCAATGACAGCAGAGGGGTCGTCTGTCCGACGTACGCCAGAGATCAGACTTCCGCAGTGGTACACGGCGACCGTCGACGTCCAAGCCAGCGTGCGCAGCTTGAATTGCACCTGGCGGCGTCCGAATTGAGACTGCGGGGCCAGAAACAGGCATGGAGCTCCGCAAGCAGTCCGCATACGTACGGGCCTGAATATCTGCGAACATGGGGGCCGGTCCCGCATCAGTGGGCACCACGTTGGGCATCTGTGGCTATCGGTGGCTGTGCAGTGCTTGCTGAATCTCATCGCGGATAACAATGGCGATGGAGCCAACTAATGGCTGTCTCACTCCGTACAGCTTCTCCATTTCTTCGCGGACGACACAGCGAACAATTTCGCGAACCAATTCGGTGCTACTGCTCCCGAAGGTGGCCAAGAATTTGGGAGCTGACGTGGCATTCACGTGCCGGTCGAAGAGGGCAGATCGCGGATGAACTTTCTCCATCGTCACAGCTTTAGTGAGGAACTCGGCCACACTTTTTGGAGGGCGTCGCACCAGACCAGCAAAAAGTTGCTCCTTCACACCACGCATCAGGTGGCGTAACTTTTTGTCCTCTGGCATAGCAGGATCCGCTCGTTTAAAAAGTTGAGTCATATCCTCGACGTACATGCTGACGGACTCATTCGGCATCTGAACGCAGGATTGTAGTTCACGCTTAGCGCGTTCGCGGCGGTCGGTGTTCCTGTAGCACTCCATAAGGTGATGTCTGAATTCACGCCAGGATGTTAACACGTCTTCCCTATTTTGGAACCACTTGCGGGCGGCGTCCTTTAAGCTGAAGTACACGCGCAGGAGTTTTGTGTCATCATCCCAGCAGTTGGTCGCAGCGACGCGTTCAAACTCACTCAGCCAGTCATCCACGTCCGCATATAAATCTTCATGAAAGGCAGGGGGCGGCAGCGGGTTCTGAAGGGTACAATATGTCGGAGGAAGAGGCGTCGGAACTTCCGTGGTGATTTGAGACGACGTCATAGCAGGCTGTCCTGGTGTCTCTGGTGGTAAGCCTCGTTGTCGATGGCTTGCTCGGAGAACTGGGGTGTTCACGGGCGTTCGGGTTCCTGCTGCCAGACGGGGTCTTGTGCAGGAGATGCGTCGTCGTCATCTTACCCAGCGCCTCCACCAGTTTTGTCACGCGGTTGGACAACAAAGCGAACAAGATGACAAGGTGGTTTAGTCCTGGCTCAAAACCGTCCAGTCGGATCCTCTACTTTCTCGTCTTCTCCGTGTGCTTTCTCCCCAAAACGCTAGGCGGCAATATATATATATATATATATATATATATATATATATATATATATATATATATATATATATTGTGAGACAAGGTTTAGGCAGTCAAACTCTTCTTTATTCTCTCGAGCGAGAGCCCCACCAGAGGAGCGCCGCATCGGTGATGGAGAGCGACGGCGCGGGAAACGCAATGAACCAGCAGCGTTGAATTGCTGTTGAGATGGGGAACGTCGCGGATAATAATCGTAGTAAGAACGGCGCCGTTGTGGTATAGGGCCACAAAACTCATCCCTCTCAAATCCGTCATAGCCACGCCTTTCATCCTATTGACGGCGTCGGCAGAAACTTGAAATGGGGCCACGGATGCCGCAATAGTAGCAAACAGGTCGAGCCTGGGCTCCATGCGTTGTAAGACGGAAGAGGTGGCGGTCTTGTAGTCATAGGCAGGGACCCGTGCGGTACAGATGCCTGCTGTGATGGCTGCTGGTGGGGTGGCACTATAGAGGCAACCTGGGCATAAGTGGGCGTAGGGATAGGTTGCGGGCTCGGGACTTGCGGACAGGTCACGGCAGCTATCTTTTCCCTCACGATATGGCGGAGGCCGCTACCAGAAGGGGTTATATGGACCTCGGGAGGGGTAGACGATGCACGGGCGTGAAGTTCCTCACGGATTATGGAGCGAATCAGGGCACGTAGCTCGCTGTCGTTGGACGCCTTGAAATCAGATCTGTCAGGGTGTAAGCGAAGCAGATTAAGCTCATCGAGGTGCTGACACGTACTGATAATGTCTGCAACGGTAGTGGTGTTCAGCACTACAAGAGCATTGAATGCCAGAGTTCCAATACCCTTAAGCAGGTGGCGTACACGGTCACTCTCTGGCATCGAGGTGTTCACGCGGCCGCAGAGGGCGAGGACATCCTCTATGTACGAAGTGTACGACTCGCCCGAGTGTTGAACAAGCTCAACAAGCTTCTTCTTGGCGATATCTGAGCGGACAAAAGAATTCGCGAAAATCTGGCGTAGGTGGTGTTTAAACGTGCTCCAGTTGACGAAATCGAGCTCATGGTTATAAAACCAAGTTCTTTCGACGCCGGTGAGGTAGAAAGCGACGTTCCCAGGTTTTGCAGATTCGTTGCAGTGGTTAAAGTCACTCATCCGCTCTTATAGCTCCAACCAGTCTTCAACGTCATCACGGGGAAGTCCAGCAAGCACCGGTGGATCCTTCTGAGGGGTGGTGACCGTCCAAGCAGGGATGCCCGCCGGAGCAGGCAAGGTGGATGTCGCGGTAGTGGTCTGCTGGTCTTGAGACACATGGTCGAGTTAAGTTGGTAGAGGCGGCGACCCGAGCGGAGCTCCGGGGATGTATCGTAGGTGAAGCGGGAGAGAGACCAACAGCGAGAGGACGAAGGAACCGGACAACACACTCCACCACTTGTGAGACAAGGTTTAGGCAGTCAAAGGGAGAATTATCTCGAGCGAGAGCCCCACCACCGGGCCCCAAAACGGTGATGATGTGAATGTACAGATGAGAATATGAAGCGTATGAATAATGCTCACACTATATATATATATATATATATATATATATATATATATATATATATATATAGGTTTCATAGGTAAACATCGAGGTTGGCCAGTAAATTGTTCGAGTGGTCGATAAACTTTATTGTGTAAAGCTGCCAACCTCTTATAATTTTTGCTTGTTGTTGTTCCCCACACTTAAGTGCAATAAGATATCTTAGAATAGCACAGGGTTTAGTAGAGGTGCTTTTTATTCAAGGGACCCTGAAACGATTTTGAAGATTTTGTACAAACGTACTGAGCCGCTAGGGTACGTAGTGGTGAAACTTTATTTCCGAAAAGGGCCCTGAAGCACACCCGAATGTTCGTCAAGGTGTAGAGGGCAAAGGTAAACCTCCCACGTCGGGACGGGGAGTCCTTGGCTCTCCGCCGCTTCGCAGGCCTTCTGGACAGCCCAGAGCTGGTCTTGCCGCTCGCTGCTCCTGCAGCGTCGTCCCACTGCGTCGCGCATCCCCCGAACATGTGTCCCAAGTTCACATGTCCACTACACTGTGCAAAATTGGATAATCCGTTGTAGTCTGGGTCGATTCGGCTAATACGCCAAGGATTGGGGTACGAGTTCGGCTGTAGCAAGCGGAGAGTGACTGGATGCACCCTGTTAAGTCCCTTGTTTGGAAAGGGAGAATTATCTACGTCCTAAGTAAAAGTGCTTGGTGAGCTCATTATATGTCTCAAGTTGATTTTTAAAGGCCTTAGGAGGAGACGAGGGGTTCTACAGGGGAGCGCGGCTGGCAAGTCCTCGCGCGGCCCTACGAGCGGATTCGTTAAAGTTCCAGTGTCCTCCCACGAAATCGCTCATATGGGCTGCGAACCAGACGATAGAGTGGAGACTAATGGATCTGCCTTCAAATAACTTAGAAACCTTCGCATCTACCACTCACCTAGCAAAAGCGCGAGTGGCTGCCCTAGAATCACTATAGATTACCGAGCACAGTGGATCTAGCAGAGCGAGTGCAGTGGCCATTTGTTCGGCCACTTCTGGATTCTTGGTGTAAACAGAGAGTGCGTTGAAGACTCGTTCGTGGGCATCCATTACGGCTACCGAAAAAGCTTCGCGACTGACCACCTGGGCGGCGTCTACGAAGGCAGCTTCTGTGGAATCCGTAGCAACCTCGGCAAAAAAGCCTTCGCGCGGGCGAGCTTTCTCCATGATAGAATATGTAAGCTGGACTGAGCGAGGACGTAGAAAGAAACACGCAGACACACAAAGACAGCGCTACTCTCAACTATAGATTTTATTTTCACACGCATTGATAAATATATACCGAACGAGCGGAAACAAACAAGATAAAAACTGACAAAAAGGGTCATTCAGTGGCGCATCTCAATGAACCGTACACATGTCTGAGGCATGATCAAAACAAACACTGCAATAGTTACAGCGATAAACCTTGGAATTTTATCTCTTTTTCAGATAGCGACACTGAAGGCTTGCTCGCGCACATTTCTCGGAATTTGCAATTTCATAGGCCTCCACAATCTCCCTTGTCGTCCTGCTATGAGCCCTATACAAAACAGAAGTAGTCTTTAAACATGGGCCTGCAGTCACTGCAGTCTCGGCAATGAATGCCCAAATGAAGGCCTTCTCCCTTGGTTAAAGACGGGGTGGACGTTCCTGGGAAAGGGGCGAACCACAATCGCGTCCCTGTTTTCTTTGCTAAGATGCTTAATGTTATCCTTTTCACGTTCAGTAAAAATGCCCATAGTGACCAGGATACCCCTACCAGCTTTGGTGTCTGACAACCAGACGACCTGAGCTGTGCGCTGAGCCTCAACCATTTCAGCTAGAGTATTGTGTACCCATAGTTTC
The DNA here is from genome assembly GCF_013339745.2 of Dermacentor silvarum. Taxonomy (NCBI): domain Eukaryota; kingdom Metazoa; phylum Arthropoda; class Arachnida; order Ixodida; family Ixodidae; genus Dermacentor; species Dermacentor silvarum. The sequence goes on from NC_051158.1 coordinate 77,276,183, forward strand.
CGAAAGAGCTCGATGGATGCGTTGAACGGTAGCCCCAGGGCTACTTTGAAAACTCGACGGATTGTGGTGTCGAGGCGTTTCTCTTCTGTTTTTTTTTTCGATCGAGCATAGCCGCAACATAAGTAATATGACAAAGTACGAAAGCGTGAATGAGCCTAATGGCACATTCCTCGCTCATACCTCTATTTCTATTGACAATGTATCGAAACATTTGTAGAGCGTTCTTCACTTTGCCAATTATCTTTTGTATTATCAAGCCATCGTATCCGTTATCCTCAATAGTCCTAGGACTCTGGTCGATCCTATTTCAGGAATGCTGTTACCATTCATGTCAAAAAGCACGATATGACGCTGACTATCTTCTATCCTCGACCTATCGACCAGCCAGTTGGTTTTTTTCCTCGCTTGAAAGGACGGTAAAACAGCAATTCAGATTTGCTCGCCGAGCATTTGAGGCCCGCTGGAGAGAGGAACGGTTCCGTGGCCCTAATAGCCTCCTGCATTCGAGCCTCCAACTCTCCGTCACTACCCCCAGCGCTCCATAGGGTAACATCATCGGCATAAATGGTGTGTTCAACCCCCTCAATGTCTAACAATGTTTTGGCCAGCTGGGCCATGACCAGACTGAACAGGAAGGTAGACAACACCGAGCCCTGTGGAGTGCCCCTGTCACCCAGCTCATGAAGTTCTCATTTTAAGTCGCCAATGTGCAAGGAAGCGGTTCTGCCACTCA
>NC_051158.1:77281915-77350429 GCF_013339745.2 Dermacentor silvarum
TTAAACGTTAATACACCGGGTGCGTTCCTTCCAAACTGTAGGTTTAGTGGATACAGATGACCAAGATATGAAAGCATCGCTTACTTATATGGAACAACGTATACCGAAGAGTGTTCCTGTCAGTCCAACTACGTAATATTGCTGCTACTCTGCGGCGCATTGCTCGCCTTTATGGTTTCCTTGGGCGAATAGCCCTCCCACATGTTTAAGTCAATACTGTATATTCATCATACAAAAGGGCACACGAAGATGCGCAGCGAGATAGAAACACGATGAACAGAATAGGCTCTAAGGCACTGTCAACACAGCACTGTGCCTCTTTCTTTTTCCTCTTGGGATCTTTTTGAGCTTATGCAAATACATTGCCTTTTGTTTCCACTGGGAGACAACTACAATAAACAAACTTTCATTTTTCGGAACGTCCGCATGTTTTCTATTGAACAATATGACTACCCAGTTTTTTCTAAAAGGCCACCAAGTTTAGACTATAGCAAATAGTCGAATGCATTCACTTCTTTTTAGCGGCGCATACAAAGCCTTCGAAGTGATCACTTTAGTTGATACAGTCTGCAAGATGCTGAACAGATCAGCCGATTGTGCGTGAGCTTCAGGACGGCGTTAGCCGGCTGTCTGAAAATGTGCGATCCGAAGGCAGCTACAGAAATCATCAACGTTTTGTTACAGTGAAAGGGGAAAAAACAAAATAAATGTGTTCCTGATATGAGCTTATACTGTACTTTCGGTTGGGTACAGAGGGGAATAATGTATTTTTTTGTATTCTGATCTAAATATGCCACAAAGAAATTTTCTTCAAAGTTAAGCATGTAGGCACATTTTGTAATTAATAAATGCGACACTACTGAAAATCTGCTCTTCGTATCGTGATTACACATATTTGTACAGCTTTCGCGCCAAGCATTTATTGATTTATCAGTGTGTTCCTGCCGTGGCCAACATTAGAGTGGCCATCATATGCACCATAATTTCGGCGTTCTGCGCTCAGCTGTGGCTCGCTTAGCTTCTGAGGCTATAACTTTCATCAGATCCTACTATTACTCGTGCAGCTAAGCTGGGAGTCAAATGTATTTCCCGATTATTGTTCCTAAAATACCGAAATCTAAGTGTTTCTCGTCGGAGTACATCCACACTTGTTCATATCAACGAAATTTGACGAATTAATTCAACTGAAGAAGAACGGCAGATTGGGCGAGTTGATGGTTTTCCATATTACTTAAAAACAGCGCTACAGAAACAGGACACAAAAAAGATACTGGGAACCACACGGCGCTGACTTACCACGGCGTTTATTGGAGAAACGCGTTTGCTTTTTTGAAGCCTTACAGAAAGCGTGCGCGCTTGCTCATTCTCAATAAAAGCACAATTGTCATTCCCAAAACATTGCCTCGTGTTCCCGTGTGAGACTAACAACGCTGTTTACCGCTGTTCAACAAGCCCGTTTCCTTAGAAGATAAGGCTACGGAACGCTGACTAACACAGCCACTACCTTTCCTCATTATGTGAAATGCTTCCGCCACTTCTCTTGTACTGCTATCAATGTGAAAAAAACTGGATTTTTGTGTCATCAAAAAAGGGTATACACTCGCATTCGAAATAGTGCTTTGCCAGGTTTGTATATTTCTTGTCTAAGAAATTTTGGGGCTCCGATATTCCACATCAATGCATTGGCCTGTCTGCCCAATGTATGTACGGCCGCAGGACAAAGGCATTTGGTAGACTACGGCAATCTTACAGGGGACGAGCTTATTTACATGGTTTATTTTACAGTCTGTGCTCTTTCCCATTCCTTCTCTCTTTCTTTGGACATTGGCATTGAAGAGCCAAATGATGAGCGTGTTTTTCAAAATGAATCAGTAATTAACACTGGATCCTTTCTAGAACTCCTGTCTTTCGACCTCAACAATACGTACGTTGTTTAGGAAGGCCAAACATTCATGCAAAAGTCCGGGGTGTGCATTGGTGTAAAGGTAGCCCCAGTTCTCAGTAACATTTTTCTTAGCCACGTTGACAAAAAAGTGAAGAAACACTTGGCCGGTAATTTTATACACATTTTTAGATACGCAGATGATTTTCTTGTGATTGGCGAATCTCTGGAGCCTAAAATTGTGCCATATCCTCTTGATGATTTTAAACAAAACGGATCTGAACTCAAATTCACCCATGAAGTTTCACAACATAGCATACTGCAACACCTAAAGCTAACCTTCGAACAAGACCGCATATGTTGGCTGCATTCCCCTAGGAGCGAAACGCCCCTGTTTATTCAAAATTTGTAAAAAACGGGATAGTTGCTGGATCCATTTCTATGGCATTCAAGATATCTATGTGTCTTTTAATAGAGGGCAAATCTTCCTCTGGCACAATGCTTGCTGATATGTTCAATGACCATGTTCTGAAATCAGGGGCTTTTAAAACCTCCGCTAGTACCGATACTGGCTATAAATTGCACATCACAACTCGCAATAAGGAAAAAATTTTTGGAATCCAACAAATGAATCGGACATAAATTTATTCATAATGAACCTACAGAATAGTTCTGCAGCTGGTGTTGATGGTGTAAAAGCAGGGTCATTAAAAGCAGTTTCGCAGTATGTTAGCTAACCATTTTCACATATATGCAGCTTCATTTTATGCACTGTAACATTTCCCGGTAAGCTCAAAATAGCCAGAGTTTCAGTGATATACAGAAGTGGTGACAAAAATAAAATGAATAACTATAGGCCAATTTCTGTGCTGCCGGTATTTTCCAAAATTACAGAACGTGTCATGTATGTGCGAATTTCGAATTTTTGTAGCTTAAAAGATATTATAACAAAGCACCAATTTGGATTTCAGAAAAATAATTGTACCGAGAAGGCCTTGCTATCTATTAAAGACAAATGAATTGATAACTTTCAGCGGGAACTTCACACAATCTGAATATTTCTCGATTATTTTAAGACAGCATTTGCTTCGATGAAACACGAAATTCTCTCGGAAAAGTAAATGAATAGGGTATAAGAGGTGTATGCCTAAATTATTGAGTAGTTACCTCACAAATCGAGTTCAGTGTACTGACATGCTACATGCAAGTTCGAAAATGGGCAAGATAAAATACGGCGTCCCAGAAGGGTCTGTAATTGGCCCGCTTTTTTTTTTCCTGATGTACATAAATGATATCGTAAATGTATACCGCTAACACCAGACGTCATTATATATGCTGATGACACTAACGTGTTTTTTCTCTGGTATAGATTTAGATAATTGAGAAACTCAGCTTAATAAATGGTTTAATCATTTGTCAGTACGGCTGAAAACAAATAAACTTGAGCTAAACACTAAAAAGAGAAAATATGTTGCTTGCGGCCAAGAAACAAATGTATACTCCGCGAAATTCATGTTACATTTCAAGGGGTCTTGATTGAACGCACTGTACTTCATAAGTTCCTTGGCGTTGGTGAACACTAGACTGGTCATCCCACATCGGCAAACTTCGTACAGATATTTTACGGTCTATTGGTATAATCGGAAAAATCAGGTGTTTCTTGCCACATTTGGTAGCAAATGCCTAATACTTATTATACGTTAGTGTCCTCACGAATTCATTACTGTTTGTTAATCTGGGGCACGACTATTAAACAAATAAAGAAAGTATTCAGAGTCTGCAAAAGAGAATAGTACGCATAATCGAAGGCGTTCCACGCCGAACGCATTCCGCCGCACTCTTTCACAAACACAACATACTAATGTTTGAAAATATTTTTTACAAAAAGATAGAGCTCAAACCAAACAAAATAAGATCAAACGCAGATGCATTCCGTGAAGCTTATTTTCGGAAACAACATACTTATAGTTTTAGACGCACTACATATTACAGTGAGAAAATCCGGACAAATTGCGGCCGGCAAAAACTTCCACACATGATTCCTCAGTTACTGAATACACATCATGTTATTACCGACATGGTAGAAGAATTCCGCTGAATAGCGCTTTTTAAAAGAGATACAAGCTTATCTACTCACGCGTGACGCTTCAGATGTGAATTCTTGTTACTTTTTTATCCGTCGTCTTTTCAGAGGGGTGTTTATTACATAGGTGCGATGTGCGCAGGCCCGCACAAGTGCAGCAATGTTATATTTAGCCTTATAGGCTGCTTTCTGATTTGTTGTATTTTAGAAGTGGTCATGACCTTAATGCTGCGATCAACATTTGCAATTTTATTTCTGCGAGCAGTTTGCAAATGCTAACTGCGTGCATCTTTATTTTATATATTTTTTTAATTTCTTGCAAGTGTAAAATTATGCGTGCTTCTCTCATTCACATATTGTTGAAAAAAATGCATTAGCACATGGGACTGAGCGTTGTGCAGTTTGGTGGTTAGGGCAGGTTTAGGCACATTGCCAGGTATTTAGTTGCCGTCTTGCCACTACTTTCCACACAACCACCGTGTAAACATTTGTACGCGTATCTGAATGAATGAATGAATGAATGAATGAATGAATGAATGAATGAATGAATGAATGAATGAATGAATGAATGAATGAATGAATGAATGAATGAATGAATGAATGAATGAAGACTCGAATAAAAACTTGTGCCCCGCAAGATAACTTGTCGTCATAAGATGGGCAGTAGTCTCGAGGCACCGAGACTACTGCCCATGTACACCGTTGTAGGGAGGCCGGTTTCAAGGACTCGGTCCTTCTCTCATGTGCGAGAAAAACCCTCAGGAAGTTAAAACTCTCCAAACGCGACTTGGAGCTGCGAAGTAGTCCGGTTGAAAGGAGTAGAAAAGTAGCGGTAATGTCCTACGTTCATTCTCTGTCACACAGACTTTAAAAAGTAGGGGCCAGATATGGTGTCAAAGTTTTGATTTCAGCTCCTAATAAAGTTGGTAAGGTGGGATCAGCTGGGCAAAAAAATAGAGAAGGAATCGGAAAGAACACAGACTGTAAAATAAACCATGGAAATAAGCTCGTCCCCTGTAAGATGGCTGTTGTCTACGAAATTCCTTTGTCCTGCGGCAGTACATTATACAGTACGCACAGTACATACATTGCCCAGACAGGCCGACGCATTAATGTGAGGCTATAGGAGAACCAAAATCCCTTAGATAACAATTATACAAACCTGGTAAAGCAATGTTTCGAATGCGAGTGTAGATCATTCTTTGATGACATAAAAATTGTTTGTTCACACTTATAGCAGTACAAAAGAAGTGGCGGAAGCATTCTAGGTAATTAGAAAATGTGGTGGCTGTGTTAGCCTTCCGTAACCTCATCTTCTAAGTCAATGGGCTTATTCAACAGGGGTGAACAACGGCGTTAATCTCACGCAGCTACCACGAGGCAATCTTTTGGCATTGACAATCTGCTTTTATTGACAATGAGCATGCGCGCATGCTTGCTGTAAGGCTTCAAAAAAACAAGCTGGTTTTTCAAATAAACGCAGTTGTAAGTCAGCGCCGTGTGTGTCCCGTGTCGGTAGCTCTGATTTTAAATAATATGAAATTAAGTCAGTTACAGATACATATAGCTGTCAGTACAGTAATTTTACGTCTGTGCGGACATTCTATTCAAAATAAGACCAGAGTTAAAACACAGCTTTGTGCCAGCATCAGTATCTTTATACGATTACTTGAGAAAACTAGAACTCAAACGAAATACTATCCGACCATTGTACAGCGCCAACCTTCAGGAAGAGTCAATCCCCGATCTGGATACATACTTGCATTTGTGTTGTTGAGGACCAGGACAAAGCAGTGATCGCTGGAATTCCACATACTCAACGTGTAAGTGACTTCTCCTGGACAACCAAATACGAGAAACACTGTCATAAACGCCGTGTATGGGCGACAACTACCGTAAACATCACGTAATTTGAACCAAACTTTGCAAATAGTGTTACAATTTAGATTAACGAGAGTAATGACATATTTTGCGCGGTAAATTTTCTTACTCAGACTATCTATTGAACTGCGACTATACGTTTAATTAGTCAATATTTTAAATTTATGTTTTAGGCCATAAGTCGTATTGCAAAGTTGAATACCGTATTCAGAAATATTAAATTAAGTTATTTCTGTAGCGTTAATTTCTGGGTGGTTCTTCTTTCCGGGCTTTCAAGAAAGCTCGCAAAATATAAAAAATGGCGTAACTGCGCTCTTGCGCATCTGTACTGCAGCGCAATCAACTGCGTTTTCAAAGAACGCAGCTCGCGTGATCGTCAGCTCACGAAAGTCCATCCATCTTTCAAACCAATCTATTTTTACCATTCCCTTCCGTAGCAGATTTTTATCTTCACAACTAAGATGCTCGTGTACGCTAAACACCACGGCCCGACCACGTTTTTCTTCGGCACTGGGTATGCAAACTTCATCCTATTCAAATACGCTTGAGACTGCTGCAATCCAGACGCGCAAGACAGCAGTGACTTCATTTACACTTTCCTTTTATTGTGATAGCAATTATGTGGATACATGCTCCATGCGCATTTATGCCATCGGCGTCGCCGTGAGGTTCCGTATAAAGTCCGCGGCCAACACAATCGGCGCCGCGCGGCGTATGCTGTAGGTGCGAGTGTAATCGTGCGAGGATGAGCCGGCGATCGCGGCTTAATCTCGCAAATGCAAGGGCGGGAAACAGGAAGGAAGCGCGCCGTCTTCCAGTTAAGTGCTAACTCTCGGGAGGGAGGGTAGGCAGGGTTGGGGGGCGGTGGTGGGTCGCGTTCTACACCGCACGGCCCGAGCGACCACGCGCGCCCGCCGGGCTGCAACCTCCACAAGGCTCCGGGGGGAGGATAGGGAAGGGAGGCGCGTTTTAAGCCGCGCATGCCTCCCGGGCGGCTGTATCTCGAAAGCCATCTCCGGCGGGGCCGAGTCCACCCTGCGCTGTGTTTCGCGCCTCAGTTCGCGTTGATGCGAACGGGGGCACGAAGTCAGCTCGCAGACTGCTATTACCACGCTTACTATCATCATTATCATCATCATCATCATCATCAGCCTATATTTATGTCCACTGCAGGACGAAGGCCTCTCCCTGCGATCTCCAATTACCCCTGTCTAGCGCTAGCGTATTCTAACTTGCGCCCGCAAATTTCCTAACTTCATCACCCGACCTGGTTTTCTGCCATCCTCGACTGCACTTCCCTTCTCTTGGTATCCATTCTATAACCCTAATGGTCCACCAGTTATCCATCCTACGCATTACATAGTCTGCCCAGCTCCATTTCTTCCGCTTAATGTCAACTATAATATCGGCTATCCCCGTTTGTTCTCTGATCCACACCGCTCTCTTCCTGTCTTTAACGTTTGTCCTAAGATTTCTTGTTCAATCGCTCTTTGTACGGTCCTTAACTTGTTCTCGAGCTTCTTTGCTAACCTCCAAGTTTCTGCCCCATATGTTGGCACCGGTAGAATGGAATGATTGTACACTTTTCTTTTCAACGACAGTGGTAAGCTCCCAGTCAGGATTTGGCAATGCTTGCCGTATGCACTCCAACCCAATTTTATTCTTCTGTAAATTTCTTTCTCATGATCAGGGTCCCCTCCAAGTAATTGACCTATATAAACGTACTCCTTTACAGATTCTAGAGGCTGACTGGCGATCCTGAATTCTTGTTTCCTTGCCGGGCTATTGAACATTTTCTTTGTCTTCTGCATATTTATCTACAACCCAATTCTTACACTTTCTCGATTAAAGTCCTCAGTCAATTGCTGTAATTCGTCTCCATTGTTGCTGAACAGGACAATGTCATCTGCAAACCGAAGGTTTCTGAGATATTCGCCGTTGATCCTCACTCCTCTCAAGGCCCTTCTAACTTCATCGCTACTTATAAAAGAAGCCTCTGTATCCGGTTCATCACTATTTCGAATGAAAGTAGCTTGGCTGTTTTGGGCACGGTACAGGTCAGTATAGAATTCTTCCGCTGCTTTTACTATGTCATCGAAATTGCTGATGATATTACCATGCTTATCTTTCAGTGCATATATCTTGCCTTGTCCTATGCCAAGCGTTCTTCTTACTGATTTCATGCTGCGTCCATATTTTACGGCTTCCTCAATCTTTCCCACGTTCTAATTTCGAATATCCCTTACTTTCTTCTTGTTGATCAGTTTTGACAGTTCAGCGAATTCTATCTGATCTCTGGAGTTGGACACTTTCATACTCTGTCGTTTCTTTATTAGGTCTTTGGTTTCTTGGGAGAGCTTACCTACTGGTTGCCTTGATTCCTTACCTCCCACTTGAATTGCTGCGTCTGAGATCAGCCTAGTTACGGTTTCATTCATTACCTCTATGTTATCTTTATCTTCCTGTTCTAGAGCTCCATATTTGTTTGCGAGCACCAGCCTGAAATGGTCTGCTTTTATCCTTACTGCGTCTAGGTTGGCGGGTTTCCTCTTGACTAATTTCACTTATTCTCTCTTCATATTGAGAGAAATCCTAGACCTCACGAACCTATGGTAACTGCACTTTACTTACCTAACACTTTTACATCCTGTACTATGCTTGGATTGGCAGAGAATATGAAATTGATTTCATTCCTTGTTTCTTCATTAGGGCTTCTCCAGGTCCACTTCCTGTTGCAGTGCTTCCTGAAGAAGGTATTCATTATTCGGAGCCTATTCCTTTCCGCGAATTCTACGAACATCTCTCCTCTTGCATTCCTAGAATCGATGCCGTAGTTGCCAATTGCTTGCTCACCAACCTGCTTTTCCCCCACTTTTGCATTTAAGTCGCCCATGACTACATTATACCTTTCTCATAGCTAATTCAACATCGTCATAAAACTTTTCTATTAGTCATCGCAACTGTATAGGTTGGGGCGTAGGCTTTTACTACCTTCATTTTCTACCTCCTATTCAGCTTTATTACGACGACTGCTACTCTCTGATTAATGCTGTAGAATTCATCAATGTTGCCCACTATTTTGTTATGGACTAGAAATCCTACCCCGGATTCTCTCTCATCTGGAAAACCTCTGTAGCAGAGGACGTGGGCGTTAGCACTGTGTAAGCCTCACCAGTTCTTCTAACCTCACTAAGCCCAATAATATCCCAGGCAATGCTTGATAATTCCTTAAATAGTCCTGCTAAGCTAGCCTCACTCGAGAGGGTGCGTGTGTTGAACGTTGCCAGGTTCAGTTTCCATTGGCGGCCTGTCCGGACCCAGAGATTCTTAGCACCCTCTGCCACGTAGCAGGTCTGACCGCCGCTTTGGTCAGGTGCTCCGCAGCCACTGGGGACTGAGGGCCATGGGTTAATTGTCGGAGTCATGAGGGAGGTAGTGGCCGAATACTGCACCAGGGAGGCCCATTCCTGTTCGGGTGAGGGAGGGACTTTGATGAAGCTTAGTTGGCCTTCCTGGTTTGGTTGCACCTGAACTAGTATAGCCCCACTAGCTCTCGGCATTATATACGGTTTACTATAATCGGATGCAACATAAGTCTGCAGTGAAGCCCCGCCCATACCTTCATAACCACCATTCACTGTTCCTCCGTGAGGCTGCAAATAGTTCGTACTTCAAACTTTCCCTCTTACGTACATAAGGCGGTAACCACAAAAAAAACACCGCATATCCACGGGGTGAATGATGATGAGTGGGCGAAGCTCCGGAGAGAATCATCAGTAAACCGTGAATCTTCCGTGTAATTCGCCCAGTCTCGCCGCACTAAATCGAACGATTGACTTCCACCAATGACACGCGCCATATGTGACGTCATTCCTATTTTATAACAGCGCCCTTCATTATAATTGCACCATCTCCCGCTTAAGGGACGCTAGCACAAACGCGTTAGAAACGTGCAGTACTCTCTAGTAAGGGGGAGAGGCCACAGCGTCTTACGCAGCCGTTTACACATGCCGTAACGTGCACCGCGTTTGCCGACGCCATGACTGCTGAGAGAGTATAACCCCCGTATTCATAAACGCTCCTCGACTTGAACTGGACTTGACACCGCCTTCAAAGCGTTTCGAACGCGCTGCCCAAGGCGGTGGCAAGTCAAGTTCAAGTCGAGGAGCGTTTATGAATACGGGGGTAAGGCGGAGAGGCCACAGCGTCTTACACCAGCTTCTTACACGGGCCGTAACGCGCTAGCACAAACGCGTTAGAAACGCGCAGTCTTGCGTTAATGTTGGGTATTTATTGACATCGTGGTGCGTGTGTCCATGGATGTTAGGCATGCTCATATACAAACTCACTCAGCAAGACACTATTTTGTTGAGAGTGTTATCTACACCCGAGACTTGTTCAGAGCCCAATGTGAACCCCCAGAATGGCTACCTATATTGGATCAATTGGCTTCTGTGAAACATTTTTCAGCCACATACACCGGCCGAGTTGTAGCTGGTGTATTTAGAATATGTACATGGGGGGTGTATCTGATAATTTTTGCTTGTGTTTGTGAAATGGAAATAAATAAAAAAAAAAAGCTTCGTGGCGTAGTGGTTAGCGCTGCGCGTTCGGAAGCGAGGGGTCCCTGGTTCGATTGCGCGCTACGGACACAACTTTCGGGTTTTTTTTTTTTTTTTCATAAAAGTAGACGTGGCTACCTACTACAACGACTACTACTACTACTACTACTACTACTACTACTACTACTACTACTACTACTACTACTACTACTACATACTACAGAGGAGGGACAGACCCACACCCTAAGGAGCTTCGCCCCTAAAATAAATTTATAAGCACGTACTTTTATACGTTTTCACTCGTCTGTTATAGTGGAACATACAAGTACGACAAGTACAGCCGTATCAAGTACGACGCCAATTTGAAAAGGTTGCATGACGATGATTTCGTTTGCGTCTGTGATTGGCTGGCGGAGTAACACAACCCCGCGCGGTCCGTGCGCCTTTGTTGCAAACTACTTTCTTTTTAAGTTGTACCCTACTATACAGCGTGTTGACAGCTAGTTTCCGCGGGCATCGAGTGAGATGCCTTCATGTTTGCTTCTGCGCGCGTGACACCATGCTTGTTAATGTATATTTAACAGCGGAGCTGTTTAAGCCGGGCGTAATGTGTCTGCTGAATCCAAAAGTGTGGGCCGATCCTGGCGGTAGTACAGAAAGTCTAAGCGCAATGGCACATACCCCTTTGAACTAGCGAAGCTGAGCCAGACTAAGCCTAGCGAAGCATGGTTAGGACTACTTAAGCTTAGTCAGTCGTCGATAACCAATTGATAGCCAATCAATAGCTAATCTGGAAAATTCCGGAAAATACTGGGGATGACTTGGTAGTGCTTAGCCTAGCCCAAATACGTGGCCAAAGCCATGCCATAGCCAATCGATAGCCAATCAATAGCTGATCGATAATCGATTAATAATCAATAAATTTCAGAAAATGCTGGGGATGACTTGGTAGTGATTAGCCTAGCTAAAATACGTGGCCAATACCTTGCGATAGCCAATCATTAGCTAATCGATAATCAATCAATAATCAATAAATTTTAGAAAATGCTGGGGATGACTTCCTAGTACTTAGCCTAACCTAAATACGTGGCCAATACCTTGCGATAGTCAATCAATAGCTAATTGATAACCGATCAATAATCAATAAATACCGGAAAACACTGGGGTTGACTTGGTAGTACTTAGCCTAGCCCAAAAGCCAGGACTAGCTAGGTGTCCATCAGCTCCGCTCTCTTTAGCATGGCGCCTCCAGTGCAAGCTACGCTAATTTATTTATTTTTTATACATTTCCCTAATCTTATTGTTCCCCTCAAAATCTACCTTTTACCACTATCTATGACTGTCAGAGATCAAATCGTACCAATCTCTTCCCTGATTTTTTTTTCACCAATACTCGAAATGTCTCTTGCTTATCTCGAGTGCTGACCGGTTGATGCTTCCGTCCACTTTAAACCCTAGCGCTTCTGGAAGGGGTACGTTACCTACTGTTCTCCCTGGGTGAACCACTTCGCATTCCATTAGGATGTGCTGAATGGTCTCCGGATGTTTGCGGCAGCACACACATGCCTCATCTGGTTCGGAATACTTGGTCTGTGAAGACACGTTTCACTTTCGTGTTCTATACCGATTCCTATATAAGAGGGATCAACCACATTTTTTTTTATACATTTCCCTAATCTTATTGTTCCCCTCAAAATCTACCTTTTACCACTATCTATGACTGTCAGAGATCAAATCGTACCAATCTCTTCCCTGATTTTTTTTTCACCAATACTCGAAATGTCTCTTGCTTATCTCGAGTGCTGACCGGTTGATGCTTCCGTCCACTTTAAGCCCTAGCGCTTCTGGAAGGGGTACGTTACCTACTGTTCTCCCTGGGTGAACCACTTCGCATTCCATTAGGATGTGGTGAATGGTCTCCGGATGTTTGCGGCAGCACACACATGCCTCATCTGGTTCGGAATATTTGGTCCGGTATTGTTTATTCCTTAGGCAACCGGCGCGAGCCTCATATAGCAAGGCACTACCCTTTGTGCTATCGTGCATATTTTCCTTTCTAATTTCTTTCGTCTCATTCTTGTAAATCTCGATAACATATTTTTAAATCTCCATGGTGATTTTTGTTTCCATTATTTGCATCCGATTCACTGTCTCTATTTTTCTCGCTTTCTTTCTGATGACTCCTGGTTGTCTATTACAGTTTCAACTATCCTGTACTTGGTTGCCAACTTTCTTGACCTCTTCCTCCATTCTGTGTCCATGCTATTCATGTACAGATACTTGTGCACTTTAGCCGCCCATTTATTTTCATCCATGTTCCCGAGTCTTTCTTCAATACCAATTTTGCTTTGTGGGACACAGTGGAGGAGAGGCACCTAGTGGTGATAATGGTCGGAGTGATTGACGTACTACAAGGACGAGGGGCAGGGATCGCGAAGCATATAGCCAAAGGGGCCACCGACCTGCCGAATGTTTCAAAAGAAGCACAAATGGCGGTATGCACGGTGCCAGAGGTTAAAAGGCAGGGGTAATAAATTGAAAGGCCAGTGCCTGCAGTAAACAGGGAAATTTGGACGCTAGCTAAAGCAGTGAACTTTAAGACGATAGCGTTAAGGGCCCCATGTCGCAGAAAATTCGGCGGCAGGTGTCGGTGTCGGCGTGAGCGCCGGCTTCCGTGGCGGAGAACACCGACCACGCAAGGCGTTAGTGAACAAAAATTTAATTTCTCACAGTAAAATCTGTTAAAAATGGTAAGTACGGCTGAAGCACAACCTACAGGCATGGTAGCGTCGGATTGTAATTTGAATGTACGAGAAAACATAATTCTGTTACGAGTAAACTCAAACACAAACCCCTTTTCCAGCATTTGTACCACACCAACAGTGGTTCGCTCGGGTTGGTTACTTGCAAAATTGCCATCCAGATGGCGCTCGCCTCCTCGGCAGGTCAAACTGGGACTTAGCCTGCCTAATGCGTTTTGGACACGCGTGGGCGTCGGGGCAATAGCAAACAATTATTAAAATAATGAAAAGGGTCCTAGGGCCTTCACATTTTAATATAAGACGACTTATAATGCCCCTGGAATAACGTCTTCCAGCAATGCATTTCTGTTTAAAAATGAAGCCGACTTCAAGGGGATCGGTGTAAGCTTGGTCTTTATGAGCTGGCTTTCCCTCGTTATCTGTTGCAGTGAAACCTACTCATAAAGAAAAATGCGTTGCGAACGGGGCCCGATAACGCTATCACATTCCACTCTTAACGGCGAAGCTTAAGCGTCCTCCAATTTTTACGGTCATTGACATCAACCAAGAAGCGCACTCAGCAGGCCGCGAAAGCGCTGTTCTGCGTGACCGGATACATTTTAGCGAAAGTGTAGCAACACCGGTTGGATGTCGATTCGCGGTACGGCAGTAGCTTTTTTTAGGCAGGCCTCTCGCAATCATTAAGAAAGATTAACTATTCAATGCAGCGAGACACCAGTAAATTGCAGAATTAGACCGCAAGCAATTAGGAAAAGGTGCACAAAGGATAAGTATAGAGAAGGTAAAATTTGTTACATAAGCATGCAGTGTGGTCATAAGCAGGAAAAATGACTGGAAATTCGAAACGCAGCTGAATTACGAAGCGATTAGCGTGTACGCCTTGACCGAAACGCATCTACGAGACTTGGAGTAGCCACCTGTCACTGACAATTTCGTATGGGAAGAGTTCAACAGAATGACTGGGTCAAGGAAAGGCGGAGGCGGAGGCATGCTAATTAGTCGAGGTTTGAAGTGGCAAAGGTTAAGAAGAGGTGTAAGAAGAATTTATTGGTTAACGGCAGATGGGAAGGCAAAAAGATCTGGCTTAGAGTAGCTTACCTATAGAAGGTACTAATAGCAGAGATAAAAATAAACACTTGATTGATTGCATCAGAAGCGATATTGATGAGTTCAAGAAATCAGGCCAGGTGGTATTAGTGGGAGATATAAACACGCACATGGAGGATTTAGACATATATAATGATTACAACCATTCTCTAGTGTTGGATCTGTTTGATGAACAGAACCTTACAATAGTTTACAGGCAGACTAAGTGCCATGGACAGGTAACGTGGCAATGCGGAAACAGGCAGTCATGTATAGGCTACGCCTTAGTCTCAGAAATGGTCTACGAACAACTAGACCAAATGATAAAAGACGAACATGTAAAATATCGGCTGGATAGCTATCATAGACATTTATCATTAAAGTTTGGGAGAGATACTAACGCACAACATGAACAAATAGCATCACAATTTCTAAAAATGAATGAAGAGCAAATAACACAAATCACAAGAAACATAGAGAAGAAAATGGAGGCTTTTCCTACAGCAATCTGGGAATATAAGCAACTGTTAGACGTTATGCAGTAGGAAATAAGACAGACATGGCAAAAAAGAAACGTTGCATTAAAAAGAGGAAACCACGTAAGTGGTGGAACAAGGAAATAAGGCACGCGATAGAAGAGCGCAAGCAGGCGTTCAGGAGTAATCGAGAAGCCAAGAAGTTGGGATTACAAGAATAAGATGTGCTCCTAAGATGGAACTAATACCGAGAAAAGAAAAGGGCGGCGAGTGAGCTCGTGCAATAGAAAATTAAATGTGCAAGTGAACGTTGTGTGCATAACATTCACAAAAGAGACAAAGGTGCCCCAAAAAGATTCTGGAACCATATAAAACCACTCGGAACTCCAACTGAAAGTTCGCGAACGACTATAACGAATGAAGACGGCACCATCTACGAAAGCGAGGATGCGCTGTGGTACATGACAGGCGTTATTAGGGATAACTTCCGCACGAAAGAAAGGGTACTTCAGACTGCAAACAGCTCCAGCGACAACAGAGAAGCCTGAGAGATCAAAATTTAGCATAGGAAGTTTTTACTGGAAAAAAGCTGAAGGAAATTGTCCTTAATAACACGGCCGCAGGACCCGATGAAACCCCAATACAGCTCATCAAAAACCTCGGTGCATAGAGCAAGGCACTGCTGACTAATGCCATAGAGCAAATGATTCGAAAGAAGAAAATTCCGGTTGGATGGTGTGAACGCAAGATAAACCTCATCTACAAAGGCAAAGGTGATAAGGATAAGACGAGCTTGTAGATGCCAGGTGCAGTAACGTCGGTGATATATAGAATGGTAAGGCAAGCCATAAAATTAGAACTGTCGAAGTGGTGGTGGAGAAAAATGATGTACTGGGGCGAACTACAGAATGGTTCACGCCAGGCAGGCGCTTAAGGGATAATATGTTTGTGCTAACTCAGTGCCTAGAGATTTCAGTAGCTGAGAATAGACCTTTATTGATAGCATTTCTAAGTATTAAAAGAGCCTATGACAACGTAGACAGGAAATTGTTATTGGATAGTCTTAAGCACGAAGTCCCAGCTGACGATTTCGTAGAGCTGCTGAGGGAGATATGTAGAGGCAACCGAGTACAAGTGGTATGGGAAGGTCGGAAAGGTAATTAAGTGGTGGGAATTCCCCAATTACTGAAACAAGGATGTCCTCTGTCTTCATTGTTGTTTACGCTTTATGTTAAGGGCATAGGAAGACGACTGGAAAACCGCAAACTAGGGTTTGATTTATCCTACATGCGTAATGGACAAACGGTGCATCAGAACGTCCCTAGACTGATATATGTGGACGACACAGTGCTACAAGCGGACAGTACAAGAGATCTACAGACACTTCCGAATATATGTGGCAACGCAGTGACAAATCTAGGCCTTAAGTTTAGCACAGAGAAATCGGGAATTATGGTCTTTAATGAAGACACGAATAATTCCGTGGTGTCAATTCAACAGCAAGTCATACCCATAGTCAAACAATATAAATACATCGGCGTATATATAAACGAAGACTTACTCAAGCACCAAACAAGATAATCTGAAAATAAAGGGGAAGCGGGATACAAGAATAATGAAACATAGAGCGCTCTGGGGCCACAATAAGTATGAGTTGGTGCGTGAAATCTGGAAAGGAATAATGGTGCCAGGGCAAACGTTCGCAAATGCCATTTTGTGCATAAAATCGGATATCTTGTCGGGGTTGGAAGTTAGTAAAGATCGGTAGGCCGGTTGGCTTCGGGAGCCCACGGTAAAACCACAAATGAGGCAGTGCAGGGTGACATGGGCTGGGCCTCCTTTGAAGTTAGAGAAGCGCAGAGCAAAATTAGTTTTAAAGAAAGGCTCAGGAACATGGATGAAAATAAATGGGTGGCTAAAGTGCACATGTATCTGTACCTGAAAAGCGTGGTCACAGAATGCAGGAAGAAAGTGTAAATCGGCAACGAGGAGTCATCAGAAAGACTGTGAGAGAAGCGGAGACCGTGAATTGGATGCAAATAATGGAAACAAGAATGACAATGGAGATTTACAAGAATGAGAAGAAAGAAATTAGAATGTAAAATCTGTACGATAACACAAAGGGCAGTACATTGCTATATCAGGCTCGAGCCAGTTGCCTAAGGACCAAAACATACTGGAGCAAATATTCGGAACTAGATGAAGCATGTGTATGCTCCAGTAAAGATCCACAGACACCTCAGCACATCCTAATAAAATGCGAATGGATTCATCCAGTGAGATCTTTAGGTAACATGCACCTTCCAGAAGCGCTTGGATTTAATGTGGACGGAAGCATCAACCGGTCAGCAGTCGAGATATGCAAGAGGCGTTTAGAGTATTAATGGAAAGAAAAGCAGGGAAGATGTTGATACGACCTGGTCTGTTACCGTCATAGGTAGCGGTACAAAGTAGACTTTGAAGAAAAAAATAATAAGGAGGTGTATACAAGAATGCTAGACAAAATATATTGTATGCATGCCTGATGAAATCAATCAGGCTAGGTGACTATTCGTCACCGCCCCGTTTCAAAGGGGATGCCAGTAAATCATCATCGTCATCATCATATAGGTAGCGGTACAAGGTAGAAAGAGAAGGTTTGAGGAAGTAAAATAATATTAAGGAGATGCATACAAAAATGCTAAAACAAAAAACATGTACAGTATGCCTTATTAAATTAAGCTGGCTTGGTAACAATTTGTCACCGCCCCGTTTCAAGGGGGAAGCCAATTAATCATCATCATCATCATCATCATCATCATTATTATTATTAACATTGTATCATGCCACTTCTCACGCGATGTGAGATGCAGGCCGTGTGCGTCGATTTCAGTTGCATAATATTACAGCAGGTGATACACCGTGGAGCAGTTGCATAGGCAGCGGTCCAAGGGCGAGAGAGAAGCCATGAGGGAAAAAAATTCTCTGTTTCGCTGGAAAGGCGAACCATAGATTGCGATAGCAAATTAGTATACAGCCATACGAAGTAAGGATAGTTGTTCTATCTTGCTGTAGAAACTTGGAAATAATCGCTTCTAAGTTAACAAGCATGGTGTCAGCGCGCACAGGCGAACATGAGCACATCACACTCGATGACCGGGGAGACTCGCTGTCAAAACGCTGGCACGCTGGCGGCAGCAGCGAGCGAAGTGACTTTCGTGCTGTGTATCGCTTCAACGCAAACTAAGTGACGAGAACGCCGCACGAACAATTGTATGAGCCGCCTGCAGATCGCTTTCAAAATAAGGCGCGCGCGACCGTGGAAAGTACGTAGTTAGGGCCCGAGTAGAACCCCCCCCCCCCCCCCGATCAATAGTAGTAAGTTGTGCCCCGGTGCCGCGGCTTCCGCCGCGGCACCGGGGCACAACCGACCGCGCCGCCAAACAGAGAGGACAAAAAAAGAAAATGTTGATACTAAAGACAAAAGTAAAGTTTTAGCCAACGCGGGGTGCGAACCCGTGTACGTCCGGTCTCAAGGCGAGCGTCGTAACCACTAGGCCATACAGCCACGTTTCCAGAGCATGCATTCATGCGAACCATATGATTGCGTTCGAGCGCCCTCGACGAAAGAAACCACTTAGAAACATGGTACGCGCGAGCGGCGCATGGCGGCGCCAGCAGTCGAGCGCTGGGCTTGGGCGCAAATAGAAACACGCCTCCCTGCCCCGCTGCCTTCCCGTTTCCCTCCCGCGCGCGCTACATTTAGCCGCGATGCTTGGTTCCCCATGCGCGGTCGCGAAATACGCAGTTGTCAGAGAACAACACCGCCCTCCTTTCTCCCTCTGTCCCATCCCCCACGGCCTTTCGCGCTACGGAAGACGGCGCGTTTCCTTTCAGCTCTTGCGGACGCCAGATTGAGCCGCGATCATCAGCTCCCCTCGCGCGCTTTAACTCGCACATACAGGGTACGGCGCGCGGCAATGATTTTATCTCCCTTGGACTTTATACGGAACATCACTGTGACGGTGACGGCAGAAATGCGCTTGGAGCGTCCATATAAGTGATATTGCAATAAAAGAAGATTAAGGAGATATACACAAAAATGCTGGAATGAAAAACATCTATAGCATAACCGAATAAATCAAGCTGGCTACGTGTCTGTTTGTCACTGCCCCGGTTGAAAGGCAAAGCCAATAAATCATCATCATCATTAGCATCATATCGTTCGATCCACTTGTCACAACTTGACATGCGCGCCGCGTTGCATCGATACTTGCAAATTTGGCGTTGGAGTTGCGTTGTATTCCTGCAAGTGTCACGACATATAGCAGTTGCATGTAGCTGGACCTGGTTACTCAAGCAGGCTATATGACTATTTGTCACCGCCTCGTTTCAAAGGGGATGCAAATAAAAGATCATCGTCGTCATCATCAACAGCATCGTATCTTGCCACGGGTCAAGTGATGCGACATGTGCGCCGCGTAGTCTTGATACCTGTGTTTACTCTTCCGTGCACGTTATCCCGCCTCCTCGCAAGGTACGAACCTTCTAGTGCGTGCTTCCGAAAATGGACTTCCTATAAAGGTGCTCCTCCAGATTATGCTATGACTGTGCTGCGTGTGCCGCGCTGGCTTGTTCTTTTTCTTTAATCTATTTATTTCTTTTCAGTCTTTTAATTTATGTTTGCTAAGGGCCGCCGTTCTGTCCGCTAACGAAGGTCAATGTGGCATTCTTTTTCATTCTTTTTACCCACAACTGCTTGCGCTACTAGTGACGAATCGTGATCTGTAGTGCATTATAACCACGTGTGTGTGAGTCCGTTTACGTGTACTTGCGTTGGTGGTTGAAGCTACACTATGGGAAATAAAATATTTGCTCACCTGATTTGTAGTTAACGGCCATCGTTGCGTTTTTGTCCTCTTCAACTAGTGTTGCTTGTGTTCCATTTTGATCATAACTGCAACATGCAAGCACAGTAAATAACTAGGACCAAACGTCAATTTGACAGGAAAAAAGCAGAACATCGCTTCAAGAATTTGGTTATCCTTCAGGTACTCTCTTCACGCAGAGAATTATTTTGCAACAATTATTCACTTAAATTATTTATTTCAAAAATTTACAATGCAGCTGAGACAGCTTTAAGTAAAGGACAGTGCAATAACCGCTTGTTTTAATGCACAGCAAATGTGTCTGCTCCATAGGATAGAGGGTTTATTCGAACAGGAACGGGAACAGGAAGTTTAAATGTAAGTCAACGCTTGTGTATGTGCGTGTTTCTTGTTTTGTTTTTTGTTTTTCTTGTTATATGGATTACTAAGTAGGCCGTTCCATTTACCTACAGCCAACGAGAAGCGGGGAAGGAAGCAAACATTCACAAAAATAAATAAATAAAACTGACCGGTGCAGTAAAATTTGCATGGTATGGCTAAAATGCAGCGACGCAAACTGTGCATGAAGTTTACAAGCTGTAGTGCGCGGAAAGCAGCTTCACGAGAAGGTGGTCACAAAAGCGTTCGAGCGGTTACAAGGTTTGTAACCGCTCGAAATTATATACCCCGCGAGTAGTGATTAAACATAAAGAAATGTGCGAATGTTCTGTGGCAAGCTTGAGTGAATAGCAGTGCTTATCAATGAAATTGAGTAAAACTATATCGTGCTATGTGCAAATGAAACTTTTCAAATGTGTTAACAGTACAAGGCCAAATACTGACGCAGCAATCGTTTAGCGTAATATATATTTTACAGTAGCCATATTTTCTCCTGATGTGCCGTCGCAGGATGATGCGGGCTTTCGTGGTCCCCAACTGTCTTATTTCAAATCACCGTTGTCTAGCGTCCGAATAAACACACGACGGCCTCTTGATGGTATCTAGTACCTCGCATTGGCTAGCTACAATTCCATGCGACCAATTCTCAATTCCTTGAACTTCGCCCCAAATATTGGTCTACCACTCAGCTCCAGTTGCCCATGTGCCACTTCTCTGGCAGTATAATTGCACACCCCTGCTTTCAATCGTAGCTCATAGAACAACTATTAAAAAAAACACCTCCAGTACGTTGGTCAGCTTTCAGAACCTTCGAAACTGCTCCCTGCGCGCGGGGCTCGCATGCACCCCAGTTTCCTTACGTTTCTTGCTATGGTGATTATCTTTAGCCAGGGCACATATATTCATACATTTGATCTTTTTTCACATGTTCTTTTTGCGTATAGCCGACAATCATCTCACGAAGTAATCTTTACTTTTGTTCTCGGCGTTGTAAGGTTCCCCAGCCCTGAGTGGCGGACTCGAACATAATCTTAGCTTGTCTTTCATAATAAATGTCTATTTTGCTTTATTTTATTCTTGTTTTCATTGCCATTAGAAAAAATTCAATGTGTGCCGAGCAATCGCCTCATTTAATAGTGTACATTATTTTGTAACAAAACTAACATATGTCAGAATGTCAAGGTCACCATTTTTTCTCTATTCCGCGCTCTCACCCACCTCTTCTTTCCCGATTTATTTCTGCATTCTTACTTTCCAATTCCTCATCCCTCTGTTTTAAAAATCTACCCTCATGTGGCGAGAACGCCACTACCTACTGTCCATTGTTTTATACCTAACAACCCTGAGTACACCCTGCTGCACTCACATCTTCATGATCTGGAATGGACCCAACTATTCTTATTTCGATTTCTGTGGTTTGCCGTCATGTGGCGGTTTTTTCGCTCGAAGCACGGTTGAGAGCGCTGCAATACGACAGCGCTGTTACGTAGTTTTATTTCATGTTTCGGGGCCTTTCTTTAAACGCCGAAAAAAAATCACCACGCAACATCTAGGTTGCCACAAAAAAATGGATCAGTCGTTTCTGAACCACCTCTACAATGTAACGAAACGCATTTGGCCTTAAAGTGAATATTAAAAACTTTGAATAATTGAGCTCAGTTTATTAACTAATTAGGCGGAAGGAAGGAAAGAGTGGAGAAGGAAAGGCAGGGAGGTTAACCAGTTTAGCACAACCTTTTAGCATGACAGCACAACCTTTTTAGCAAGTTTAGCATGACGGTAAACCATGTGTCATTGGTTTCATTTAGCTGCGCGTAACCAAATTTTTAAATCCTTGGTTCAAGTTACGTGAAACACCCTATAGACAGTGTAAGCTTTCGTTTACAGCAACGTTGCTTAAACGCGATTGTTTTGTCCCTCTGTTTGACGGGTATGAATGCGTGCCTGTTTCGCACTCTAGACGCAGAAGTGGTGGTGATGCCAGGTACGTCAAGAATGGACTGCCGTTAAGTGAACTGAAACGTTTAGCGTCGTCACTGGATGACTACGAGTCACTGACGTGGCATTCAGAGCCTGTTGATTACTTTTTGTGCCGTCCACCATCGGGTTTTTATAAAGCTTTTTTACTGAACATTTAAAGCATATTAGAACAGGGTCAGGTTTTAAGGAGAGATGCGACCGAAAAACCGCAATATTTTTTCGCAAAAAATCGATTTCGTATTATGTCATGCTTTATACTCCTCCAAGCCTCCTATTTTATGTATTAAAATACGAACAACTTTGGGCTTTCCAGCGGGCCGAGGAAGCCGCCAGGACTCAAGAACTCCTGGCAGTCACCTAGGTGGGACCATTTGTCCGTCTCACAAACTCGCAGGGCCCTTCAATAAAGTTCTTTGACTGACTGATGAAAGCTGAGAATCAACTAGATGTTAGTAAAAAATTACAAAAAGCACTCGAGCTGACTTGTAAAAGTGCAAATTTACCCGGATTTTGCATAAGCGGCATTTCGCTCCGCGTCGTTGCCTGCTCTAGAGAGAGCAAGCGAGAGAGGAAAGTCAGGGGGGTTAACCAGAAGTCTGTTCCCGGTTTGCTACCCTACACTGGAGTGGGGGATAAAGGGGTTGGAGAGAGTGCAAAGAGAGAGAGCGTGCAGGGCGGTACATGAAGCCAGACAAGTGTCATGTGTCATTGGTTCATTGATTCATTGGTTCAGTGCTCTAGGAGCGAATGGCAGCAACGTGTCGATAGTGTGCGACGGCTGGCGACCGTACAGAAGAATTTTCGCGGTGATGTAGGCCTAACCCTCTTCTCCCCGAGCCCACTTCAGAGGTGTCGCATTCCTGATGAAAATATTAAAACAAATCGTTTCCCCGTTGAAGTCTAGCGTCGCCGACTGGCCCTTCAAACTTTCAAACGCGGTTTTCTCAGTTCTTCATTTTGTAGAAGTTTTAGAGTTTGTGCACTAAAATCTGTGCACTTTATGTAGCCTGACCATTATGAAATATGGCACGCTTGTGCTTTAACATGTCCTGAATTCAAAGAAACAACTTTCACAGCTTTGTACAAACATGTTCAGTAAAATAATATCAAAAGTTTCTTCGTTGAACATGTTAAAACTGAAATTCAGCGTTGCAATTTTTTTTCTAGACTAAAACACTAAAGTTACAGTATATTTCGTGTTTTATTAAATTTTTCTATTCATTGCGAGAAATCATAGGTATTTTAGCGTTTTCTTGTGATCAGTGTTATCGCCTAAGCTTGCACAAAAATGAATTGTTATTAGAATGCTACGCACCACTTGAAATTTGATTGTACAGAAATAGACAAGTATTTATTCATTTAGGCGATTGTTTATTTACTAGATCAATGATAACAAAAATATTATACAGTGTCTGCAAGGCGACCGCTAATGAAAGACTCTTCATCACCTCCACGTATACCACAACTGCTTTTAATGCGTAAGCATTTCTATGCCTACCTAACGAGGAAACCTGTTCATCCTTCATGTAAGACGAATGCAATGGCTCATACCCCCGTGAGCAAGCAAAAAATTAAATGCCTCATGCCCACTTAAGGCAAGGCCTACAAGCGCTCAGCAAAATGAAGCGAACAATGCATACATTCATTGAAATCACCTATACAACACACAGAACAGCATACATTTACATAAAGGACCCGCTCAAAACAAGCATACCCCCCTCAGCAATTCTTGTGGTGGTTTTGGAACAGACTCGCTGGACACCTAGGTATATAAGGACCGATAAGAGTTGATAAGGGTCGGATTATGTTCGATAAGGTTGATAACGACCGATGAAGGTTGATAAGGAGTTATACTGGTGGGATCAAGTTTCATAACATTGATAATGACACCGGGCTACGTGGAGATGAGGAGGTGGCACAATGTTTACGCATATTTAGACAACTCCCCAATGACTTTCTGCAGGAATATTATTTGAAATAGCGTGGCCGCTTTAGCTATGTATACACTGCAATGTATACACTGCAGAGTTTGCTGAATCCGTTCCACCTTTCGTCATCTCTACCAACGTCATTTACCCGCCGTGGTTGCTCAGTGGCTAGGGTGTTGGGCTGCTGAGCACGAGGTCGCGGGATCGAATCCCGGCCACGGCGGCCGCATTTCGATGGGGGCGAAATGCGAAAGCACTCGTGTACTTAGATTGAGGTGCACGTTAAAGAACCCCAGGTGTTCCAAATTTCCGGAGTCCCCCACTACGGCGTGCCTCATAATCAGAACTGGTTTTGGCACGTAAAACCCCATAATTAATTTTTTTAACCAGCATCATTTCTTTTCGCGCACTGTAAACAAATATTGCACATTAGGCATTTCTTATTAAGATTTTTTTTTTTCAAAAACACTTACTATTGCTGGCCAAGTTTGTAGTGGTTGCTAAACTGATAGTTTGATCTCGTAAGATTCTCCCTGTTCCAGCGTACGCATATTCGACTATTATTTTCTGAAACATCTTCGTAACTCCGATTGAACAACCAGATTGGTTGCGTAGTATTCAGTGCCTGCAAAAAATGTTGTTTTAGCGTTACCACTGTCAGATAGTCATCTTACTAGGAGGAGATGGAGAGAAAGAGAGAAGGCAGGGATGGTAACACCATAAATGCGTGTGGTTGGCTACCCTACTCTGGGGGACGGGAAAGAGGAAATAGAAAGATGAGATACAGTACTACATATCTGGAAGTCACAAGGACCCAAAAGCGCCTAAAGAAGACACACGCAGTCATGTGTGTACTTTGCAGAACACCGCCAGTGACATTTGAGGTCATGACGGTTGACTGTAAGGCCAGACTCACATAGCCGTCATTCGCCCCGTCCCGCCACGGTTACGACACTGCCGTTCGTCAAGAGAATTTCCTTGGTAAATTCTGCGCAAGAACGGGGCACCAGTGATGTTGTACGATGCTCTTAAAGTCGTCGGTGTCCCATTTTTCACTTGATCGTACTGGATAGATGACGACTCTGTCAGTCAGGCGGAGTCGAGCGAACTTCAAGGTGCACGTGGCGGGTTTTCGGCGGAAAAGCCTTGAAGGAGCAGGGCTCCCAAAGCCGGATTCACACGACGGGACGGATCACTGAATGAGCAGAATGCAATGTTGGGCTAGTTGGTTGATGCTTGAAACGTGGTTCTGGTGCAACGAAACTAAGAGGAAGGAAGAAGAGACAGAAGGAGCACCAACTTGGAACTGAATTTATTACATGGAAACGCCCAAATTTTATACATACAGGATTGACTGCGATGCAATGGAACCGACGGGACACTGACACAAGCATGTCAGTGTCCCGTCTGTCTGATTGCACAATAATGAGTACCAATTTTTAGATGCACTATGGTGATTTGGAAAAGAAAATCTTTCTGCGCACAGTTCTGCGCATGAAAATCCTTTGTGTTTAAAATATGGGTGTTTCTATGCAATAAATTCAGTTGCAAGTTGGCACTGTTTCTGTCCCTTCTTTTTTCTTCTTAGCTTCGTTGCGCCAGAACCACATTTCAATCACTGAATTAGTTCGTGACGTAGCGTCGCTACAACAAATCAGTCCAATAAATGCACATCTGCAAAGTCCTTATACGCGCCATGACTGAACGACACTGAGCCCGGTTATTCTCATCTGCCGACTGAATCAGCAAACCCTTCCGTCGTGTGAGTCCAGCTTTATTGCGTTGTGCGACACGGACAGAAAATTCTCGTGGGCACGCTTCCTCTCCTTACAGGAGCGCAGAAGTTATCTTGCGCGTGCATAGCACATCGCGTGTTTTGCCTAAAGGACAGATGCAATGCAAGACATTTTATGAGAGGTGCTTCAATAATGAAATTTTCGAATCGCATCTAATATTAATGCCCGAGAAATACGGCCTTGAAATATAGAACGAAATTTTTTTTTCATTTCCATGCAAAGTGAAATATAAATGTTTCGTGAAGTCCGCTTGAGGCAAGAAACAGGAGGCTTATATACATTATTTGATATATGTAGTGCCCTCTAGAACTGGAAGTATGATGAACTGCGCCGCTGTCAACTGCGATGCTCCTGTTTTCCAGCAGCGTCATTCAAAAGAGACGGCACTTGCATCTGTTTCTGGTGCTTTTTTTTAATGCTTGTAGACTCCAATAAGTGTTTTTGACCCTCCTCTTCGAAAAAACTTACAAATATTTTACAACTTCAAAAGTGAAATTTAGAATCAAACACGAATCGAATAGCAGATATCATTCGATTTGTATTCCAAGTTGAGAACATTCGCAAAACCCTACCCTTAAGCATTCCTTCAAATGAGATTGACAAAATCACCTGTTTTAAATATTTAGACAGCCAAGACGTACTTCCATGCATATTACTTCCCGATAGGGGCGGATTTCCAACAGACACTAAGCAGTATGCTTGAACTACTACTTCCCCAAATTGTAACAGATAAGGAATTCAGGCTAGACTGATCATCTTGCTAGGCGAGATGCATATTCGCTACAGACAAACAGGACAATAATTAGTAAGCTATTTATAATTATGCCGTTTGTACTAATGAACTTTGAATAATGATTTAGCGCTAGCATTGCTATTTGAGCAATTCAAGCGAGTAGGTACTCAAAGCACGCTTATTTATCAGTCACTGCGGCTTCTGACGATGGTGGCCGCATGGAAGCCCGCCTGCACAAATGGAGCGGGAGTACGTACAATTACGTTACTACGGACACCAACTATGCACCATAAAATTTGCCTATTGTTTTCGCTCCTATATATATGCGGGCAGGTATACGAGGTATCGAGCAAAACATCACTGCGCTTCAAGCGCCTAGTCTCCTACCCAGCACTTGGCCTACTATTACTCTATTGAGACATCCTGTCTTTAGCCGCGGTAGCATGTACTTCTGTGTCATGGAGCGGCTCACGTTACATGCAAAAAATACTGTGGCACTTCTACAGCGTAAGCTCTTACGGCCTCATTCCAATGGCGGCCTCGGGTGGTGATGGTGCGCGCCGCCGCCGGTGTCCGTCGCAGCTATCCCCAGGCATAAGAACGAAAATACCAACTCCTCGCCGAGATAGAACCCTGGCCCTCTGCGCGGTAGTCGGCTACTCTTGCACTGAGCGACGCCAGCGCCTTCTAGCTTGCAGCGTAATCATGGCCTATACACGCGTCCTAGCGCGCGAGGAGACACACGATGGCAGATGCACGCCGCGTAGCGTCGATACGGGCACGATTTGGATTGCAGTTGGATAGTATTACACCAGGCGGCACGCCATCTTGCAGTTGTATAAGTAGCGGTAGAAGATAGGTAGAGAAGGTTTGGGGGGGGGAAACGAAAATTAAGGAGATGTTTACAACAATGCTATAATACAGATGTATAGTATACCTGATATAAAACTAGCAAGCTAGCTGACTGTCACCGCCCGTTTCAAAGTGGATGCCAATAAATCACCATCCTCATCATTAGCATCGTATCGTGCCACTTGTCACGCGATGTGACATGCGTGCCGCGTAGCTTCGATACGTGCAATATGCATTGTAGGTGCGTTGTATTCCATTAGTTGTCCCGATAGGTAACCATTGCATGTTGCATGTAGCTGGACCTGATTAACTCAAGCAGGCTAGGTACTTATTTGTTACGACCCTGTTTCAAAGGAGACGCCAGTAAACCATTATCATCATCAACAGCATCGTATCGTGCCACCTGTCAAGGGATGTGACATCTGCGCCACTTAAGTCTCGATACCTGTGTTTATTCTTCGGTAAACGTTATAGCGCCTGCTCGCAAGGTACGAACCGCTGCTGAAGAAGCGAATGGTAGTGCTACGCGCGCGGCTGCAACCAGGCAACGTCGGGCTCAGCAGACCGCTGTGCAGAGAGCAGCGCAAGCCGCAGCTCACCGCCGACGCCGGGCGGACAGTTCAGATAGAACGACCCAAAGAGACTTCGCCGCGAAGGCCCTCTAGTGCGTGCTACCGAAAACGAAACTCCTATGGAGCCGCACCTCCAGCCTACGCTGTGACTGTGCTGCATGTGGCAACGGAGGGAATGGCAGTGGCGAAACCACGTGACCACAGCAAACGTTCAATTTCTAATAGCCTGAGCTCGTGGCACCGCTATATTCTAGGCACTGTAGCACCGCCGCAGAAAACGGCGGACGCGCCGGTGGAACAAGAGTTCGTTGAGACGCCAGCATGCAGTCATCTTGATTACGATTGACCGTCGGCAACAGTGGCGAGGCTGTGTTGCGATGACGTGTCGGACAACGCTATCAATCTCGGCGAGTGCTGCGGAGACAGCGCTCTACACGGGAGAAGATCGATCCAAAATAGCCAGCTGAACACAAGGCGTGCATTCTCTTTCAACGAGTCAAAGGCAACGCTGCTCTAGAGAGGTCTAGAGCCCTCCAAAACCACTACCTGAAGGTACCATTATTCTCACTGCTTCTGTGAAAGTTGTAGTGATGGAAACAAATTTTTATTGATGGAAAAGCATCAAATGGCCCATTGGGGGGGGAGGGGGGAAGCCGGCGTCTGTCGTCTGTAGCGGCGATATGGCAGGTAAATTCTCATTGGCTGTAACGCCACGTCACGAGCGTGCCTCGACTGAGCCGAGCGGGCGAAAGGGAACACCTGCGGCCGCCTTTGCGCGCCAGGTGTTGCGTGAGGGAAGAGGGCATCGCCGCGACACCCCGTCACCCTCGCTTTCGGAAGCCGGCGCGCAG
Source organism: Dermacentor silvarum (assembly GCF_013339745.2). NCBI lineage: Eukaryota > Metazoa > Arthropoda > Arachnida > Ixodida > Ixodidae > Dermacentor > Dermacentor silvarum. The sequence continues at coordinate 77,310,606 of NC_051158.1, forward strand.
TCCGTATCTCTCTATCTCACTCCCACTGGGCTTAGCTGTTTGCGCGTGCCTGCCAGCCTGTCTTAGGTGCCCGCTGCTTCTTCCTCAGTATCTCGTCGCGCAGGACGTCAGTGCAGGGCCGTAGCCAAAGGGGGGGGGGGGGGGGGGTTCTAGGGGTCCGGGCCCCTCCCCCTACCCCCGCCCGAAATTTTCCTCTCTCCGTACGTTACCGTAAATAATTACTGAAAATAAGTGCTTTCCTCAAATAGTCAAGGCCTACAGGAAGTGCCCCCCCCCCCCCGAAAAAAATTTCTGGCTACGGGCCGTCTATGAGTGGACATCACAACAGAGGAAATTGCGGAGGCTCAGCAGCTAGCGCAACGGGAAAGATTGACAAAAACACGCGCCGGCAGGAATATACTACAGGCAATAGGGGCAGAGCTAAATAGGTCAAGGCGCCGAATGGAGGATGAAGTGGAGTTACGAGCTGATAGTAGGGATATCATTAGAACCACACCCCTCCCTAGAAATATGCATTCAGAGCGCAATATCAAAAGGAGAAAGGCAAGAGCTAAATCACTCTTGCGGGAGATAGACAGCAGAATCAACAGGCTGCTTTCGTAGATGCTGCCTGGGTGAAAGGGAAAGAAGCATATACTGCCGTAGTAGCAAACATTCAAGGGAAGGTGCAAGATGCCATCACTGTCTTTACCAAGGATTCCATGGTGGCGGAGCAAGTGGCAATGCTCTAGCCATCAGGAACAATAAAGGGAATTTCATTTACGGCGATTCCAAAGCTGCTATAAAGGGTTTCGATAAGGGCTACTTGGCAGGGGTTGCAGCTAAACTTATTGAAAACACTATGAATATGACAACTGAAATCCAATGGTTTCCTGCGCATATGGGAGAAGTGGACGAGACCCGGGTTAACCTCAATGAGGTTACTCATGACTTGGCACGAGGACTTGCTAGCCGTGACAGTCACGACCGAGCCGTCCACCACCAGGCCGGGGAATTTAGAGATCATTTATTAACCTATAACGAGATTATTAAACACTACTACCTAGGATGCAGACAATTCCCATTGCCACGTTCAAAGCTTAACAGGGCTCAGGCAGTTTCACTGCGACTATTACAAACAGTAACTTATCCCACGCCGTACCACCTTGATAAAATTTATCCAGAAAGGGAGATCAAGAAAGATTGTCATGCGTGCAATGGTATTATTGGGATCACACACATGCTCGCGGGATGCCCTGCGACTCTCACCAACCATGAAGAAGAATGGCTTCATTGGAAGAAGATGCTACAGAGTTCATCGTGTTAAGATCAGCTACGGGACTGTCCAGAGGGCCCACGATGTATCTGAAGAACTGGGCCTAACGGTGCCATCGTGGGTGCGGCCCGCCTCGGTTTGAAAGAGTCGAGCCTCAGGACTTCTGTAAATAAAGTTTTCACACACACACACGGGCCTGTGTCCGTGGCATGGGGCGTCGGAACCGCAGGCTGCTGCTGCTTGCAGGCTCGGGCAGCACGTACCGCTATGGTACATTACTCGCAGCGCAAAGCTCAAAGGACCGCCGAGCGGCGTTCAATTGGACATTAATGATTTTGCATTCACAACATATAAGAAGTGCTTAGGTATCCTCGGATTAATATTGTTATTAATATGACTATTATTATTATGATCATCATGATGAAATCGTACGACTATTTATGTACTAAAGACTGAGTTTCAACTGAGCTTTGTGATTAAACCGGCCATCCAGGAGTGGGTGCATGGGCTTGTAGGCATTGCATTGCTCAAACCAAGAGCGCGAGAAACACCAATACAGAGACAGAGATAAACACCAATGCGCTGTAGTGTTCATCTTTTTCTCTGCGTTAGTCTTTCTTTCTGCGTTCTTGGTTTGAGCATTGCCATTTAGGTTATTACATTGAATACTTGATTATTCAATGCATAGCAGCTGCATAGCTTATAGAGCATTCAAGTAATGGCGAGTGTGGCCGTTAATGTCGGGTGAGCCCTCCTGTGCGGCCTCCTTGCTTTATTACTACTACCTCCATTACCACTTGCCTTATTTTTTCTTTTTTATTGTAGAACAGACAGGAATCAACTAACCGGGGCACTTAGAGCTGAATCTCTACACAACAACCAGTTTATACCGACCAGAATAGTAACTTCTAATTGCGAACGAACAAGACATTAGAACCTAAAGTAAACGTAGGGTTCTTTATAAAAGCAACATTGTCTCACGTCAATCAGGTCGTCCAAGCTGGCACCATTTACGTCGACGAAGAGCCCAACAACAAGGAGCAGCGTGATAGCAAGCATCGTTACTCTCGTAGAGGCGACAGAATTGTCAAGCTCTCTGTAAGGTGAGTGCTTTGAAAACTGATGCGGTTGTTATATACACGTCTCATACGCACCGACAGAAATTAATTCCATGTCACTCGTTTACATGTCATATTTCTAAATATTTTTTTTCCCTGTTTTAAATCCTTGTGGGCAGCTGCTTAACAAAAGGCCTTCGCGTATTCATTTCACTGACCGAATCCCCATCGTACTAGCTAGCCGCGCATTGACATTTTATTCAAACGCCCTATTAAAGTATTATTACTGCTCGAATATTATTATCGCGAGAATCGGCAGGCTTGCATCCTACCTAGCGTATGGAATGCTGACGTACACTGTAGTTACAATACGTTGAACCGGATATTTCTGCAGAAGGTTGCAACTACAGGTTTCCTGACGTAACTCGCACTTGAGATGTCATTGATTACCACAGAATACCTTTAAATGCTGCTTTCTACTGTTCGACAGTACACTCACCGCTTTATAGATGGTGGGCTGGACTGGTGTGAAGACGTACTCACAAACTGAGAGTAGAAGAGCAGACGACAGTGCGGCGGACCTCAGCAAGAGTACGAAGAGAAAAAAAAACGGTAGATCCCACGCCCTGTGGGAATCGATGGTGTGCGAAGCAGAGTGCGAGGAGCCGACCAAGTTAACGGAATGACCATAAAAGCACCACGGCGTAGGTGGCTGTTTCAAGACCTACATGACACACATGTCAAGACATTCATATCATGACCTATCATTTATGTCCGAACCCATTTTAGTTGCTTTTGAGCGTTAATCTCTTTTGCCTGATTCATTGTCATTTTTGCTAGGTGCTAGGGCACTAAGTGAAGGGAACACTAAAGTACGATGGTAGAAATCATAGTCATGAGCATGACTCAGCAAAAATGGCAATGACTCAGCGAAAAAAGTATAGCACTCAAAAAACACTGAAATGGGTTCGGACGTGGGTACTAAGGGAAGCAAACACTAAAGGATACTGGTAGAAGTAATAGTCATTAGGATGACTCAGCAAAATTACAATGACTCTGCTAAAAAAGATAAACACTCAAAAACCACTCGAATCGGTTCGGACGTGGGCACTAAGTGAAGAAAACACACAAGGATGCTGCTAGAAATCGTAGTCATGAGCATGACTCAGCATAAATGACAATGACTCAGCGAAAAAGATTAACACTCAAAAACCACTGAAATGGGTTCGGACGTGGGTACTAAGTGAAGGTACTAAGGAAGGTTGATGGTCGAAGTCATAGTCATGAGCATGACTAAGGCTTTCGCCTTAAGGTCTCTTAGGTGTAGCTAAAGGCACTCGTGATGACTCATGATATGAATGTCATAACATGCGGGTCATGTAGGTCATGAAAGAGCCGTCTACGTCTTCGTGCTTTTATGGTCGTTTCGTTAACTTGGTAGGCTATCCGCCCTCTGCTTCGCAAAACCTCGATTCCCATAGAGCGTGGGATCTGCCGGCTTTTTAACAATAATGATATGTGTGGGTGTAGCTGAAGATTTCTATCGTGTCTGTATGACGTCTAATAAAATTGTCCTGTGTTTCGTAATTACGTGCCGTCTCCTTCATCTTCCTCGCGTCATACACCTTGCAACGTGAAGATCCTAACCATCACAACTGGATTCACACATGAGCTCATTACGTCCATTACGAGAACTAGAAGTGCTTTTACCAAAACGCATTCTACTGATTGGACAAGGCTATATTTTAGGTGCGAAGCACCTGATGCACTTGGGCTGTCAGCTTCTCCTGTCGTCGTCACAGTAAAGCGCGAGCTCGCGAAGCACCTTATGCGCTCGGCAATGCTTCCTTTACTAGTAAAGGAGGCAAAGCGCTGGGGCTGTCGGCGTCTCCTGTCGTCGTCGTGACGGTAAAGCAAGCGGCTCGTGCTCGCGCTCGGCACGCGCTCGTGCGACTACTCCTGCGTTCGTCGCCTTCCACAAGTGGCTGCGTTGCCGCTCATTATTCCACCGTAGAATTTCACTTCTCTTCTGTCGTCGTAATGGGGACGCCGCGTTTACGGGGTTGCGGGGTTATGCTTAAGGCAGTATGAGCGCATTAGCGGCGCATGACTGCATGATTCGCACCTCCCCAGGTTTCACGCTAGTGGATCTGCATTTCGCTCAATGGGTCATTTCACACTTACGCATAAAATTTAATTTCCCGCTCAAACCGAGCCTACGATTTAACTCGTGCTAACTGTAATAACTAATAAAAACTTAAACAGTAAGAAAGGCCTCGACAATGGCCAAATTGCTGAGGGAGTTTTTTTTTTTTTTTTTTTTTTTTAGCAACGCTCCGATTCTCTTTTCGGTTACTTCTGCAAGAGGACAGGGCTGTTGGTGTCAACAGATCCGGTGCTCCTTCGATCGTCCATTAACCTTTAGTCATTCGTAGCCTTACGAAGGTCCTGCCAAAGGCAGGCACAAATAAGGTCACCTGGGTGGATTACCAATTTCGATGGTGAAAGGACCTTTGCCGAGAAACATTTTTTAAGTGTAGTGTCTAAAGCTACGTCGGACGCATGCGCAACGAATCCAGCTTGTCGCCTTATAGATAGGGGGGATTGACAGATTCATGAGGAGAACGCTCTTCCGCATCCGCGTTCAGCGAAGCTTCGCGCTGCCTTCAGAATACATGGGTAAAATACGTACAGGGCTGTTCATCTCACACGCATACTTCCCGTCATGCCGTGTGTGAGCTGGGAACGTGAACAAGCATGAGGGAGGAGTACGTGTCGTACCGCGTTACGACGGCGATTGGGACGGAGGGCTCGCTATATACAAACTAAAGAGGTATTTAGAATCCACTCTAGGGGTTACATGCGTTAAAGGACAAGTTGATAAACTAAGTAGAACGTACGTAAAACGCACAATAATCGGCCTTGGAAACGTCGAAATCAACAAAAAAAAATCACAGCATATCCACGGGGTGAATGATGATGAGTAGGGCGAAGCTCCGGAGGGAATCATCGGATCTCCCGCTTAAGGGGACGCTAGCACAAACGCGTTAGAAACGTGCGGTACTCTCTAGTAAGGGGGAGCGGCCACAGCGTCTTACGCAGCCATTTACACATGCCGGAACGTGCACCGCGTTTGCCGACGTCATCACATGACTGCTGAGAGAGTATACCCCCCGTATTCATAATATTTTTTTAGGGGCGAAGCTCCTTATGGCGGCACCCGTTCCGTCCCCGTCGTAGTAGTAGTAGTAGTGTGTAACCAGTCTGAGAAAAATGAGAAAAAAATTCCGAAGTTGTGTCCGTAGCGCGGAATCGAACCAGGGACCCCTGGTCCATCCGAGCGCGCGGCGTTAGCCCACTACGCCACGAAGCGGACATGGACAAACGCACCACGATGGCTATAAATACCCAACATTAACGAAAGGCCGCGTTTCTAGCGCGTTTCTAACGCGTTTGTGCTAGCGCGTTACGGCCCGTGTAAGAAGCTGGTGTAAGACGCTGTGGCCTCTCCACCTTACCTTCAACGCGTTTCGAACGCGCTGCCCAAAGCGGTGGCAAGTCAAGTTCAAGTCGAGGAGCGTTTATGAATACGGGGGGTATACTCTCTCAGCAGTCATGTGATGGCGTCGGCAAACGCGGTGCACGTTCCGGCATGTGTAAATGGCTGCGTAAGACGCTGTGGCCGCTCCCCCTTACTAGAGAGTACTGCACGTTTCTAACGCGTTTGTGCTAGCGTCCCCTTAAGCGGGAGATGCGATGATTCCCTCCGGAGCTTCGCCCACTCATCATCATTCACCTCGTGGATCTGCTGTCATTTTTCTCATTTTTCTCAGACTGGTTACACACTACTACTACGACGACGGGGACGAACGGGTGCCGCTATAAGGAGCTCCGCCCCTAAAAAAAATGTTCACCAGCCCTTCCCCTGTCGAGAAAATGGAGGTAAGCGAAGCTTGTCGTGTGTATATCTGGCCTCCGTCAGGGTAACGTAAAGTTAGCGACATGTCACGGTAATGAAACATCAACGTTTGTTAAATGTATGAATCAAGGGAACGAAACGCACAACGCAACGGAAGGTAAAATTGCACGAAAGGGAAACAAAAGTAGAAGGAAAGGGAACTAAAAGTACCACGAAAAGGAAGGAAAGTAGTAGGAAAGGGAAGGGAAAGTAGTAGGTCAAGTACACACACAACCTTTGCTTACCCCCATTTTCTCTGCAGGTGAAGGGCTAATGATTTTGTTTATTTTTTTTCTCGCTGTCTCTTTCTCTCCTTCTCTCTATCTTCCTTTCGTTCTTTCTTTTCTCTTTCTCTCTTTCTTTCTTTCTCTCTTTTTCTCCTCCTCTCTCTTTCTCTATTTTTTGTCCCCGGTATGTGCCATTGAGCTTGGACCCTTTCTGCACTATCGCCAGGATCGGCCCACTTTTCAGCGCGACACCACCACCACCGCCGAAACTTGTGAGCCTATAAAGCTTCGCTTCAAAAGGCGGCAGAAACCTCATCAGTTTTTCGGCAGTATTGTCACCTAATTGCGATGGCGTCGGAATTACGACGCGGCCTACCACGCTGCACTCCAGGGTTCATTTCCATGGCTAATCTTTCGCTCTCCCTTTTTAAATGCCAAGCATTTCTTGGTGAACATTTGCCACCTTGACAGTATCTATCTATCTATCTAGCCGCCTACGTCTTGGTGCTCTCATGGTCGTATGGCTAACTTGGTGTGTACCAAAATTGGCATACTATGAGAACCGTGTGTAACGAACATATATGATAGGTCCTGACATGAATGTCACGACATGCGTGTCATGTAGGTCATCAAGCAGCCCACTAAAATGAGAATGACTCAGCAAAAAATGATTAACCCTCACCAACCACTGAAATGGGTTCGGACGTTGGTACTAAGTAAAGGAAACACTAAAGGATAATGTTTGAAGTCATCGTCATGAGCATGTCTCAGCAAAAATGACAATGACTCAGCGAAAAAAAATAATCAAAAACCACTGAAATGCTTTCGGACGTGGGCACTAAGTGAAGGAAACACTAAATAATGATGGTAGAAGTCATAGTCATCACCATGACTCAGCAAAAATGAGAATGACTCGGCGAAAAAAAAGATTAACACTGCAAAACCAATGGAATGGGTTCGGGTACGTGTCGTACTAAGTGAAGGAAAAGGCTAAATATCAATGGTTGGAGTCATAGTTTTGAGCATGGCTAAGGCTTTCGCCTTAAAGTCGCCTAGGCGTTGCTAAAGGAAACTTCTAAGGACTCACGACGTGAATGTCATGACATGCGTGTCATGTAGGTCATGAAAAAGCCACCTATGTCGTGGTGCTCTCATGGTCGTTTCGTAAACTTGGTAGGCTCCCCGCACACTGCTTCGCAAAACACCGATGCCCACAGTGCGTGGGGATCTGCCCGCTTTTTTTTTTTTTTTTTTTGAGGGAACGTTGCGAGCGCTCGGAGTGGATGGTCGCACTCCACGTCGGCTTCTGCGATTTTCCGCGTTTTCGCCGCCCCAACTTCACCTACTTGTATGCTTCTTGCACGAGTGGGTGCGGGAAGGTATCAGGACCACGTAGACATCATCCTCTACGCTGGACCTTCGGAGATTCTCCCAGGAGAGTTTTAGTTTCCCCGAACAACGCCGCTCGCCGCTCTAAGCCTAACGGGCTTAGCGCGAGCAAGGCCCCAGGTAGGCCTCGCGCCACAGCAACTGCTCCCTCGACGTGCCCCGGTCGCCCACCGACATGGAATCCACGGTCGAAGGAGAACTGATCTCAGAGGAAGAATGGTCGGACGACTCCTGGAAGTCACCCGGCTACATCGCTCAAGAACGACGCCGCCGCGAGCTCAAGGCTCAAGGCAAGGAAGTTCCCAGCCTCAGTGCGACGGGAGCGAGCTCCTACGGCAACGGATGGAGCACATCGAACCCCAAGCCGCGCCCGCCACCCCAACGCAGACGCGCACCGCTACCTAGAATGCCAGCAGACGCTATCCACATCGTGGGACGCCCGCAGTCACCCATTGACCTCACCAAGGTGCCACCGTGGCAGCTACACGAAGCCCTGCTCAAGGCAGCCTCGTTGCCCGATCAACCACCAGCGACCCGGGATCGCCTACGGACGCATCCCACCAACAACACTTTCACGCTGAGCGTCGTGGACTCTCGGCGTGCCCAAGCCTACCTCTGCATCAAATCCATCAACGTGGGCACCCGCACCGTCGACCTCCACGTGTATGCTCCCCCTCCGGACGACGCAGTGCGAGGCATCATGTTTCACGCGTTCGACGATTTCTCGGACGAAGAGATACTGGCAGACCTCCAAGCCAGCAATCCCGACATGCCTATTGTGAGCGGCAGACGCATGGGCCAGACTAGGCACCTGGTGGTCACACTCACAAGTAAGGACCTCCCGAAATGGATATTCTATCATGGCACCGACATCAGACTCTATCCGTTCTACAACCGGGTGGAGTCATGCTACAACTGCCGCAAGGTTGGCCATCGCACGGACGTCTGTCCCTTGCCACGCAAGCAGCGATGCCGCCGTTGCGGCGAGGAGCACCCCCCACCCAAGGAGGGCGAAGCTTCAACATGCGCGCCACGCTGCATTGTCTGCGGCGGGGCACACAATACCAGCAGTTCAAACTGCAAATACCGCTTCGTCAAGAAGACGCCGCACACCCCACAAACGAAGCAAGCACAAGGACCTGCCCGGGTCACCCGGCACAGTGCGTCTCACAGCGGCAGCTCCAGCAGCCGGTCCCCGTCCCTCCGAGCACGGTCGTCGTCGTTCCCGCCGCTCGACTCCAATGGCCAACCTCAACGTCGAGCCAGCAGGTCCCGGTCCCGCACCCGCCGCTCAAGATCTCGGTCAACCCAACGAGCCCCCTCGGCAAGCCGGCTCCAGTCGTCTAGCCAAGGCCACTGGAGAGCCACCCAAGATGGTGGCCTGGCAACATGGACCCCCGGCGTCGCTGGCATCCAACTCACAGGTGAGGGAGATGGCCAAGGAGAATTCCGCCTTGAGAACCCAGATTTCGACCCAGCAAGCCCAAATCTCCGCTCAGCAGTCCCAGATAGCTAAATTAACTACCTATATCCAATCCCTTGAAGCTAAGATAGACAGGGTCCTCGCCTCTCACACATCCACACCGACATCAACACCTGCATCGCATACACGGGTATCCTCATCCGCCTCCACTAGCACGGCACCACAGCCCCAAAGCTCAAACAAGCGCAAGGCAGCCACATCCACTGCCTCGCTCCATACCGAAGCGGACAATGCCACTGCCGTAACGGCGGCCATCTCCGCCCTAGAAACTAAGCTCGAGGCACGCTTTAACGTGATCAGTGAACTTATATCCACACACCTGCAGGAATTTCACGCGTTCCGCATGGACACGATAAACACATACACTACACTCAAGAGCTCTGTGGAAGCTACACAAGCCAAACACAGCACACAGCTCGCCGCACTACAAGAAACGACAGACACCAGCCAAAACTACATATTAGAGGAAATCCGTAAGAAGCCAGCCACACACCAACGCCAGCCCACCAGGCAGGGCCTCACACCGCCACAAACGTAACATGGCCCCACGAACAACCCTGACAGTATGGCAGTGGAACTGCAGGAGCTACCGCACTAAGCGGGGGCACTTGCAGCTTCACATCCAACACAACACGCAAGACACACCAGACATCATAGCACTACAAGAGACGAACACTCCCGTAAAACTACCAGGTTACACTCCATACAATCAGCTAGGACCGGCCAACGGGCCTCACCCCAACACGGCCATCCTTGTACACCGCAACCTTACAGCCACACAACACGAAATTGAAGGCACAGACATTCAACACACACTCCTTGAAATACTGCCGAGGAGAAGGGGAGACAGCCCGCTCTTCGTCCTCAGCATTTACAACTCACCACGAGACAAGGGCACTGACATCCCACTAGTCCTCCGCAAAGCGTCTCTGCTGGCCAAAGGAGCGCAATTACTGATTTTGGGCGACTTCAACGCCAAACATCTAGAGTGGGGTTACCCAAAACCCGACCGCAAGGGCACCCGATTATGGGAGACCGCTCAAGATCTAGGGCTTACTTTACTCAACGACCCACAACAACCAACACGGGTTGGTAACAGTGTGTGCAGAGACACCACGCCAGACCTATCCCTTTGCAAGAATATACCGGGCGCCCGGTGGCAGAATACAGGCCACACGGTCGGCAGCGATCATTACATTTTGTCACTGTCTTTTGAAACGGCCGCCAGCAGGGCGAAGACGGCCAAGGCCCGCATTACGAAGTGGGATAAATTCCGTCAGCTACGCGAAGAAACAGCACCCGACTCCATATTGGATCTCAACGAATGGATCAGGTCACTGAGCCGCGACGTGACTTCGACGACGTACGATGTGGTAGCGCCTCAAGAGCAGCCATCGACAGATTCCCGCCTCTTGCACATGTGGGAAGCACGTGAAAGCCTCACGCATAGGTGGCAGCGCCAACGTCACAACAACAAGCTGCGACGGCGCATAGCGAAGCTCGAACGGGAGATCGAAGCTCACACCTCTACACTGGAGCGTCAGCAGTGGGGCCAGATCTGCAACAGCCTCAACGGCCAGCTGGGCTGCAAGAAAACATGGCACCTGCTGCGACACCTGCTGGATCCCGGCAACACCAAGTCGGCGGCACGTAATCAACTGACGAAAATTATACACCAATACCCAGGCACCGACGCGGAGCTGCTTGCGGATCTCGCCAGCCGGTACATTAACACCTCGAGCCAGAGCGATACGCACTTGCCACACTACGTCGGAGCTCCCAACGAACAGCTGGACGCTGACATTTCGGAGGCAGAGGTCTGCGCTGCGCTACACAAGCTGCGCACGACGTCAGCGCCGGGCCCCGACGGGGTTACGAACAAGGCGCTGCGTAACCTCGACCCGAAGTCCGTGAGAGCAATAACCGAATACATGAACGAGTGCTGGCATACCGGCCGTTTACCTCCTGAGTGGAAACACGCACGGGTGGCGTTCATACCAAAACCGGGCAAGAAACTGAAACTAGAGAATCTTCGCCCCATTTCACTTACCTCCTGCCTAGGCAAGCTCATGGAGCATGTAATATTCTGCCGCTTACAGAACTTTGCAGAGGAACAGGATCTTCTACCACCCACGATGCTCGGTTTTCGGGCACACTTGTCTACACAGGACGTCCTCCTTCAATTACACCATGACCTCTTGCATCCAGACAGTGGTTCGAGCACGAAAGCTTTACTGAGTCTGGACGTCCATAAGGCTTTTGACAATGTGCTCCACGCGGCAGTGCTCGAGAGCTTAGCCGACTTGCAACCCGGAGAACGAACCTACAACTATATCAGGTCGTTCCTCACAGGCAGGACGGTCGAGCTCGCGGTGGGGGACCTGCGCTCCGCTCCCATCCGGCTCGGGAACAGAGGCACGCCGCAAGGCGCAGTCCTGTCGCCATTCTATTCAACCTCGCAATGCGCACCCTCCCTCCGAAACTGAGTGAAGTCCCGGGACTCAGACACACGCTATACGCCGACGACATCACGCTCTGGACGTGTGAAGGGTCGGACGGCGCAGTTGAAGAAACGCTCCAACATGCCACCGACATCGTCGTGCAACACCTGAAGGCAGCGGGATTAGAGTGCTCCCAGCACAAGTCGGAGCTCCTCCTTATCCGACCACCCGACCGAAGCAAGCACAAGTCACCCCCACCTCACATCACGATACGCGTAAACCAGCAGCCAGTCACCCACGTCGAGAACATACGAGTACTGGGCATGATACTGCAGCAGAACCGGCGGAACGGCATCACCATTGACCGGCTCCAGATGACGGTGAACCAGACCATGAGACTGCTGCACAGAGTGAGCGCGCGTAAGCAGGGCATGAAAGAGAAGGACCTGCTCCAACTCGTCCAAGCCTTTGTCGTCAGCCGTCTCACCTATGCACTACCATACTACACTTACAGAAGACAGAACGAGCTCGCCTCGACTGCATTATACGACACGCATACAAGGTAGCCCTCGGCTTACCAAGACACACCTCCACCGAAAAACTTCTTCAACTGGGAGTTCACAACACCATCGAAGAACTCATTGAAGCACATCGCACATCACAGGTTCACCGTCTTCAAGGTAGCAAGACCGGCCGCTGGATCCTCGCTCGAATGGGCCTCAGAGCGTCCCCGATGGGCAGCGACCCCGCCACCATCCCACCACACATCAGGCGCATGTTCATCATCAAACCCCTGCCCAAAAACACACTCGCCGGCCACCACGACGGCAGAAGAAGAGCGAGGGCCCAGGCACTACACAAGACGTACGGGACCAACTCCGCTGTGGCGTACGTCGACGCAGCTCAGTACTCTGATCGACCCCACACCTACGCCGTTTGCGCCGTTCCAGGCCCAGGACTCAAGGCACAGACAACTTCAAGCTCGCTAAGCGCTGCCACACCCACCGAAGCAGAAGAAGCCGCCATTGCGTTAGGCGTGGCCTCAACTGACGCCTGTATAGTTATGAGCGACTCCAAAACCGCCATAACAAACTTTGCGCGAGGAATAGTGGCACACACTACACTAAAGCTCCTACAGTCACTACAAAACAGTGGAGAACCACGCTCAGTAGAGTTGATATGGGTCCCGGCTCACGCGGGGAATCCAGGGAACGAAGCGGCCCACCAACATGCTCGAGGATTCGTCAGCCGAGCGGTGGGCCTCCCGTACCCGGAGACCTCAAACGAAGTCCTGCACTCATATCACGACATAACCCAGTACTACCGTCTTATGCGACACACTAGGCCCGCACCACACAGTAAACTAAACAAGCGTCAGGAGGTCACCTGGCGCAGGTTACAGACATACTCATATCCGAACCCCTACGTATACTCTTACATTTACCCAGATAGATTAAGTCCGTACTGTCACCTGTGCGGCGAGTTAGCTACGCTCAGTCACATCCTCTGGGACTGCGAAGAGGATCCCCCTCCACCCACTCTCCTGGCCTCTCCCTCACCTTCATCGTGGGAGGAAGTGCTGCTTAGCTCCAGTCCAGACGTACAACTCCGAGCCGTGGAGCGAGCCGAAGAGGTCGCCGTCACGCATCGCCTGGCGGCCATCTGGCCTTCCTGAGGAGCCCATGAACTAGCTCCCCACTCTGACGAATAAAGTTGTCTCTCTCTCTCTCTCTCCCCGAAGGGCTGCAGAATTAAGCGTCTCTTTCCTCCTTTACAATCACCATATCTATGGAGCAAACGCGACTTCTTCCTTCGCGCGAAAGGCCATGGGGTGACAGGAGGTAGGGAGGGGAGACGACGTTTAGCTGCGGCACCAAATGCCTATTTATATAAAAACGTTGCGAGGCGAGAAGGTGCTAAAGACTTCCGACACGGCTCGACGAGTGTCCCGTTCTGATCTCGTCGAAAACCTCCGAGCCACCCCCAGAAGCACCGGCAACAGTCACCAACGCCGTGCGCGTTCAGTGCGGACGCGGGCAAAACGCTGCCTTCGTCGATGGATGAATGGATGGATGGAAACTTTTATTGAGCGATGGTAAGATTCGCGGTGAGTCTTCGAAGATCGGAGGCTCTTGGTCTTGAGGTGGGGGCTCAGTCCAGAGCTCCGCTCGCCGTCGCCGCCCTGCGTGCCCTGTCAATCAGACTAAGCTGGTCGTCCAAGGCCTCGCTGGCCAGCAGCGACTCCGACCGTTCGTCGACAACAGTTGTGCGCGTTGCCGCTGCTGCCGCATGTCCATGTTCATACAGCTGATAAAACTGCTATCCTTACTCCATATGGCTCTCTACTAATTTGCTATCGCAACTGATGCTTCGCCTTTCGGGTGAAACTGTGACAATTGTTTCATATAAATACGCATTTGGTGCCCCAGCTAAACGTCGCCTCCCCTCCCTCCCTCCAGCCCCCCCCCCCCCCCCGCGGCCTTTCGCGCGACGGAAGAAGTCGTGTTTGCTCTGTGCCGTGCGTTCGCTCAACACCCTCTAGAAAAATATCATATTTTTCTAGAGGGTGTTGGTTCGATGATAAGTTGTTCATGAGGGAAAGGGAAAGGTTGGCGCTATCTTCTGCAGCCCTTGAGGGAGCACGGCTCAGCGCTCGCTCCCCGTGAATGCGCGCGTCCCTCCCGCGCTTTCCCTCGCACATACAGCATACGGCGCGCGGCGCCGATTTCATCGCGGTTGGACTCTGTACGGAACCTCACGGCGACGGCGATGGCAGAAATCCGCTTGGAGTGTCCCTATAATTGCTATCGCAATAAAATGTTGCAGCTCACAGTAGAAGGCAAAGGCGTGCACGTGTCCAGAGGTGCAGAGAGCGCCAGAAGCAGACGAATGGAGTGGCAGCCGAAGCGATAAGAGCGAAAGCGCCGCCCGTTGGCGCAACAAATGTAGCGACTAAATAAGATGGCAAACATGCCAAAAAAGAAAATAGCCGAAACCACATTTTATTTCCACGCATAATTGCGTCACTTCACTTTATTGCTACGTAGCTTGAAAAGTTAGAGTTGGAAAGATAGAGCCAAATGTGCAAAACTTAACGAATTTTCCTTCGGCTACGAGATTCATGGCGACGTTTATTGACAATACCGAAACTAGCAGCACTGTCCACCGCCTAGTTTTACTGCTGCATAAAATAAGTTCCCCGAGTATTGACCCTAATCTTCTCAAATGGATTGAATGCTTCGTGACTTACCGCTCTCCGCTTGTATCAGCTAACGACTCGTTATCATCACCATGTACCGTGAAATATGGTGTTCCCCAATGTACTTTTTTGGGTCCTTTACTCTAATTTATACGTACTAATGACCTTCCGATTGAAAAGAACTCTTCTCTTTGGCTTTTTGCGGGATTACTGTGTTCTTTTTCGTGCAATAAGTGACCCTGACGATAGTAGCATCCTTCAGTGTGATCTTGAGAACGTATTTGATTGGTGTGAGCGATGGTGTATGGTTCTCAGCCCGTCTAAGGGTAAAGTTATGTCCATCTTACGCCAATCTAACCCGTCCAAAACTTTCGATTACAAGATTAACGGAGTGATCACCACAGAGCGTCCTGTCTTATAAATATCTTGGTCTTCACATTACTAACAACCTATCCTGGCGCATGCACATCGACTATGTCGCTAACAATACGAACCATGCCCTTGGCTCATTGCGCAGAAACTTCTCTCAGGCTCCATCCCATCTGAAGTTACTTTTGCATCAAACATTAATATGGTCTAAGCTAGAATATGCATCATCCATATGGGACCCCGTTTAAGTCACTTCAATCGAGGCTATAGAAACTGTTCAGAATCGGTCAGCTAGCTTCATCCCTTCGAATTATACTCGTGTGGCTAGTGTTTCTTTAGTGAAATCAAAACTTGGCCTAAATAATCTTACAGTTCATAGAAATATTTCACGTCTTTGCTTTTTGCGCAGCATTTTCTTTCATAACCAGACACAAAACAGGATTTTTTTCTTATATCCAATCATACATTTCATCACGTATTGATCATCCGCATAAAGTTGTCATCCCTAGTTGCAAAACGAATGTGATTTTCAATTATTTCTTGTCTAAGACTAGCACAGAGTGGAACCATCTTCCACCCCTTATTGCCTGCATTGAAGACACGCCATCCTTCAAGACAGCCATCACCAAGCATATCATCAAACAAGCATCTGCATTATGATTTTTGCTTTTTGCTTGTACTCTTTTTGTATGTAAGATCTTTTTGTTTTTCCACCCACCCCCTCTGGAACGCACGGTAGGACTTGAAGGTATTGTAATCAATAATAAGTAAATAAATAAATAAATAAATAAATAAATACACAATAAATAAATACTCGGGTGTTCCAGCTGCGGGAAAAACGTAACTTTTCCACATGATTTCTCGATGATTTTCCTAAGTACTCGTAGATATTGTCACGTAGTCGTGACGGTGAAGGAAACCGTCGTAAAACTGTGAAGGACGAAACTGATTCTTTATTGGGCGAACCTGTGCCCACAAAAGCCAGTTACACTTGAAGCACAACGATAGAGGCAAACACAGTCGACGATCGTCGAAATCTGATCAGCGGTTCAAGCGCGTCGGCTTTTATACATTAGTCATCGAAGGTTCCAGAGTAATTGCTGGTGCCGGAGTGTTTTTCAGAAAGTACTACAGAATTCGCGCCGCGCGCACATGCCATCAGATTACAAAAGTATCGGCGACAAGAGACAGCGGGTACAACCGTCGATAACATTCGAGAAACTTCCGATGCATGCAGACGTGTGCTGTGCTGCGCGATAACACATGTTAGACGGTCAAACACGGTCACCCGAGAAAGATGAGCAAGTAAATGAAATTATGGGGTTTTACGTGCCAAAACCAGTTCTGATTATGAGGCACGCCGCTGTGGGGGACTCCGGAAATTTGGACCACCTGGGGTTCTTTAACGTGCACCTAAATCTAAGTACACGGGTGTTTTCGCATTTCGCCCCCATCGAAATGCGGCCGCCGTGGCCGGGATTCGATCCCGCGACCTCGTGCTCAGCAGCCCAACACCATAGCCACTGAGCAACCACGGCGGGTCAAAGATGAGCAAGTACACGTATCAATATTACACAAGTTTTCGAGAGCATGAAGATCAGCAGATAAGGGCATGTCGGTGCATTCGAGGCATCGCTTATTCTTCTCAGATTGCACATAGCCTGGTACAGCTAGATAACCATCAGCGGACACGTTACGTTTTGGGAGAGCTTGTGTCTAACTTTATTCTGCAGCTTTTTCGATTTATTTATCTATACTAGAGTTACTACACTGTCATGAAACAGGAAATTCACAAGAAACCAGTGGTTACTCCCAGCGTATGAGAAGAGAACTAAAACCAATTTGTTTTAGCACCCATGTGGGAAGTTTTCTTGTTGACCACATGCTTTTGGTGCTCAGGTTGCCACTTCCCTCGCCTGTGCTCGCATCTGGTATCGGCAAATATCCACGTTGCCCCCGCGTCTCTCTGGCAATACGCGCAGGGAAGGCGCGTGTGATGACGCCCGTATGATCTCGCCTTAACACAACCCGTTCCTGCCACCCATTTCAGTAGCAATTTTTGCGCATTCGCCGTGTACATCTGTCCTGCTAGCCAAAGCAGAATATATGCCCAGCTCTCCGAAGCGAAATAAAAGTAGAAAGTCAGTGCCTTTCCAAGACGGTGGCGAAATTTCAGGATAAGGCAGTACATGACCCCAATTTAGGCACACCCGCTTTGCCTCATCTCAAGAGCTTTTCGACTTTCGACACACTTGGCTTTTTGAGATTGTCATATAACGTCACATGAAAATTGAAAGCACCCCCCCCTACCCTCCGGAAGCTTGATTGGTCGAGTAGACAGTTATCAATCGAAGGAAATTACGAACTAGAACCAGGTAAGATGCGGTTTGAAGCGCAGCCGCCAAAAAAACAGAATAATACCATGGCTTTCCTCTGACGTCGCCTCTTCTGCGCAAAACTCGTAGATTAGAGGCGATCGCGGAGCTTCGAAGAGCGTCATCATGCTTGATTAGGTTAGCGCTTCTAGTATACCGTCAGAAGAAGCTGGTAGCGCTATATTTCCGGGAAGCTCCCTCGAGCCCGCGTTTGCTTGCAATTCACTGCTGCCTTGACGCTCCCACCAAAGCGCAAACAAGTCCGGAACCTGACAGAAGCGTGCAACTTATTGTTTACTGGCGGTTCACACGGAGGCAAGCCTTGAACACGTTATTGAATCAACGGAACTTACATCGAATCGACGCGAGGCACGAGCTATCTCAAGTGCTGTCTCAAGAGCTATCTCATCCCGAGGGCTTATTAAAGAATCCGGAAGATACATACTGAACTCGGCGCCTTTGAGGTTTCAGCATACATAGCTGCCCCCGATGGCACGTGCAAAGGTGTAATAAGTAACATCGACCCTTCCTTTGACGAAGGAGCCCTTAAAAGGATGATTCTCAACCCCAGAAACCCTACGGCATTAGAAGTCAGAAGAATTAAGAACACACAAGTTGTTGTTATACTCTTCGACGGCATGCGGGTGCCCAACACAGTCATGTGCGGCGCCGCCCTCGTTCCGTGCTTTCTTTACAAACGGCAGGTGGATGTATGCTATGCGTGTGGCCATGTGGGACACCGAGCCGACGTGTGCACCAGTAGCGAAGAGGAAAAGAACAAGTGCCGCGGCTGTGGGACAGCTAAGTCACAAGAATCAGAAGTGGGAGACCATCAATGTACACCCAAATGTGAGGCATGCGGAGGCCCCCATATCACCGCGGATACGACGTGCACACATCGCTACCAGATTCCATATATCGTAAGGCGTCGGCGCCGAAGACGACGACAAATGCAAGAAAAGGCGGCGATGAAGTCAGCATATCCTACGCACAGAGCACCGAGCAGGCTCCCTGCGAGCCCGCTCTGAATCGAGGGGGTGCTCTCAATCCAGAGGGCGCTCTCTATCCAAGAGGCGAGCCGACTCAAGGAAAGGCGGGAGCGCCAGCGTATCCAGATCGAGATCTCGGTCCCGGTCTTGCTCCCAAACCACGAAGCGGGCCACGTGGGCCGACAAGGTCAAGGGCTCCGGCACAGCGCCCTCGACAGGAATGCACACAACAACGGCCAAAAGAGCAAGTGGTGAGGCACAATCAGAGCATGTGAATGATCCCCCAATCCAATCACTTGAGGCGGAAAATCAACTGCTTAGGCGCGAACTTGCAGAGCTTAAGGAGGCTTTACATGTCAGTAGAGGGCAAATCTCGAACCACGATGAAGATAAAATTACAGCTCTAGGCCCGTTTGCTGGCAAACCCAAGCGTAAAGCTCCCAACCCAGAACCGGTGAGCGAGACAGAAGATGATGAGATGGCAGAGTCGAGCGAAGCCCCAGCTACCGCCGCCGATCCTCATGCCAAATCAAAGGGCAGACGAAAGCTAGCTTCCATAGAAAAAACCCTAGGACGCATGATGGAAATGCTCACTGGGATGGAGACGAGACTAACTCAACTAGAGAGACCAAAGGCCCAAGCCAAAGGCAGGCTTACGGGTTCGACTATGCAGACTCAGGCAAACTCGAATCCCGAAAGTGGGACTAAAGGGCCAATTGATCATCTTCAGTAGGCAAAATGGCGAACGCGAATATCAACAATCTGAAAATCTGGCAGTGGAACTTCGCAAGTTGCCATAGGCGGAATGCCCCATTGGGACAGCTTATCAGGTCTATTGCGGACAAGCCGTAAGTCATATTGTTACAGGAGTTTCTATGTGAAGGAGAAATTTGTCTCTCGGGGTACCGCACGATAGCCTACAGGGGAGAAAAGGGCAGGGGTATTGCTACCCTAATCAGAAAAAACATCTCGTTCGTTGAGCACAAGGTCCCCGCGTACAAAACGGGCCTTGAGGCTCAGCTAATAGAGATCATACCCAGCAGAACAAGCAACACTAATGTTTTCATTCTAAACGTGTACACCGCGCCATCGGATAAGAAAAGAGAATTCAAAACGTTACTAGGCACCGCGGCTAGGGCGGCGAGAAACACACCTCTCGTTGTTGCGGGTGACTTTAACGCCCCCAAAACGGTGTGGGGGTATGATTACAAAAGTGCAAAAGGGACGAACTTGGGCTTCAACGCCTCAGAGCTCGGCTTAATACTTATAACAGACCCTAGGCTCCCCACCAGATCCGGTAACTCGGTTAGTCGAGATACGACCCCCGATCTCACCTTCCTCCGAGGTATCGAAGGCACGTGGGACAACCTCCAGGAGTGGCTAGGCAGGGACCATCACATACTCGAAAGTCTTTTGCATGTCAAATCCAGACAGCCCGCCAGATATGAGTATGTGGACTGGGATCTCTTTCGAAAAATCAGAGCAGAAACAGCCCCACCAGACGAGACCTATGAAGATTTGCTAGAGAACCTCAACAAGGCAGTTAAAGAAGCAACCAAGGAAATCACTACGGATATTGAGGTTCCTAAAATGTACTCGAGACTAGCTCACCTTCTGGAGGCAACACACGCCCTCTCAACCAGGTGGTAGACCGACAAGCTTAATCATAGACTCAGAGCGAAAATCGCGCGTCTTAAGAAGGAGATTGAGTCCTATTCGGCCCAGCTCACCCGGCAGCAATGAGACGAGACGTGTAGCAAAACGGACGGGCGTATGCGAAGAGGTAGGAAATGGAGCTTAATGAAAAGTCTAGTCAACGATAAACAGTCTAAGGGTACCCTTAGCCTCGCGGCGGATAGGCTCATAAATAAGCAAATAGAAATCGGTCTCACCCAGAGGGAAACTTTGCATATACCTATCTGCATATACATATTTAGGATCGCCAGTCAGCCTCTATAGTCTGTAAAGGAGTACGTTCATCTAGGTCAATTACTCACAGGAGACCCTGATCACGAGAAAGAAATTTACAGAAGAATAAAATTGGGTTGGAGTGCATACGGCAGGCATTACCAAATCCTGACTGGGAGCTTACCACTGTCGTTGAAAAGAAAAGTGTACAATCATTGCATTCTACCGGTGCTAACATATGGGGCAGAAACTTGGAGGTTAACAAAGAAGCTCGAGAACAAGTTAAGGACCGCACAAAGAGCGATGGAACGAAAAATCTTAGGACTAACGTTAAGATACAGGAAGAGAGCGGTGTGGATCAGAGAACAAACGGGGATATCCGATATTCTAGTTGACATTAAGCGGAAGAAATGGAGCTGGGCAGGCCATGTAATGCGTAGGATGAATAACCGGTGGACCATTAGGGTTACAGAATGGATACCAAGAGAAGGGAAGCGCAGTCGAGGTCGGCAGAAAACCAGATGGGATGATGAAGTTAGGAAATTTGCAGGCGCAAGTTGGAATACGCTAGCGCAAGACAGGGGTAAATGGAGAATCGCAGGGAGAGGTCTTCGTCCTGCAGTGGACATAAAATATAGGCTGATGATGATGATGATGATCTCCCCCTCGCCAAAGACGGAGATCGCCCGGTAGATGTAAACTATATGGGACTCTCGGCACCTCATCTAGACCAACCCTTCACCGTATCAGAGATCACACATGTTCTCTTCAATCTAAATGGCAGATCAGTCCCGGGACCCGATGGAGTCACGAACAAACTCCTCAGGAATCTAGATGATAGGGCAATCGAGCTAGTCACGGCCGAAATAAACAAGGCATGGAACACTGGACAGGTCCCGATAGACTGGCGTACCGCAAAAGTGGTACTCATATCCAAACCAGGCAAACCATCACATATAAACAACCTGCGGCCCATCTCCCTTAAATTAAGCATCGCCAAGGTTGCGGAGCACGCGATACACAACAGGATCACTGAGCATAATGAGAACAAGGAGCTCTTTAGACACAACCTAATTGGCTTTAGACAGGCGTTGTCCACACAGGACGCTATGCTTTTGCTTAAGAGTGCAATCTTTGATAACAAGATTCGTGACGTGAGTGGGATCCTGGCACTAGACCTCTCCAAGGCCTTCGACAGGGTTGCGCATAGACACATCCTAACAGAGATTTCCTCTCTCAACCTGGGTCAGCTTTTTCATCACTACACCAAATCTTTCTCTGCGGATCGCAAGGCACACCTCAGACTAGGCACGGTCTCGGGAGGGCCCTACCAGCTAGGCAACTGCGGCACCCCGCAGGGCTCGGTCCTCTCCCCACTCTTATTTTATATAGCCATGCACTAGCTCTCCACTTGCCTCGCTGCGATTCCGCACGTGGATCACGCCATATATGCGGACGACATCGCGATCTGGGCACCGGGCGGCTCGCTTGCCGTGCTCGAACACTCGTTGCAAAGCGCGTTGGAGGCAACGGAAAACTATCTTTCCAGCCTGGGCCTTGAACTCTCCCCCGCTAAATCAGAACTACTGTTATACCGACAGTCCAGACAAGGGGTCAGAAACCTTGAGCCTCTGAAAACTCTGCCGATAGAAATTCGAGCTAAGGATGGACATCCCATACCAAGGATGGACTCGATCAAGATTCTAGGTCTCCACATTGATGCTAAGGGATGTAACTCGACGGCCCTCAATAGGCTCACTGGACAGGCTAGTAATGTCCTAAGACCTATAGCCCGCATCTCAAATCGGAGAGGCGGTCTCAAAGAGGACAATCTGCTCAGAGCTTACCAGGCATTCTTCTTAAGTCATGTTACCTACATCGCGCCGTACCTTAATTGAGGTAAGGTGTAAAAGGCTAAACTCGACTTTCTAATCAGCACCGGTATCAAGCGCGTGCTTGGCCTTCCGCAGGCCCCGAGCACCGAGAAGCTGCTGGAGCTAGGACTCCACAGCACTATCGATGAGCTAATAGAAGCTCATACAGTGGCTCAAATAATGAGACTGTCGTCTTCTAAGCCAGGGATCAAGATTTTAGAAGAAGCGGGTATCCAACCCAGACATGAGCCGGGGACCAAAATTAGCCTGACCCAGCGAGCCAGAACTCGCATCATGGTTGACCCCGTCCCGGGAAACATCCACCCAGAGCATAACGAGGGTAGAAGATTCGCGAGAGCCAAGTCGATCCTTAAAAAGATTGTAGAAGGGACGTGACGGCGGCTGTAGGAGCCGTGCCGTCGTCCCTGGTCAGAAGGGCGAAGGCGCCTAGCGGAGCGGCGGCTGCGACGACCAGCGTGTCTGGCTTCTGGAACGACACTGCGCGTGCCGAGCTTGCGCCTCGAGCACGCGCTGCGCTTCTTTATTTTTCTCTTTCTTTGATAGCCGGCGCCAAGGCACCGGCTGAGAGCGCCGAACAAAGCGCTCCGCGCTGCGGCGTCGGTGGCCGCTACAGGGCCCCCCGCCCAGACGGAACGTCGAAATGGCGAGCCAGTTCAGTCCTGTTTGAAAAGTGTCCGTGGCCAGTCCGAGTCGTCAACGTGAAGGCATCGGGTCACTGCCACCATTCAGGCGGGCGGCACTGGGAGCTCCGCAAGGGTCGAGGGACTCGCTGAACGGACGCTGTTGGCAGGGGCGCGTCCAACCGACGATATAGTGATCGGCCCATGCGTCTTGGATGAGGAGCCTTTGAGGCGAATGGCGCGTCGACGGTACCAGTGCGAGCGTTGCCGGTGGCGTATGACGGACCGCACCGCTGCATGGCGTGTAGGGTGCGCACACGAGCGATGCAGTCGAAACCCTGGACGGGCCACGACGCTTGCATTGCATGTGGACGTGGCACACCTTGTCGGGAGGCGACCACGATCCGACGCGTCCGGCGATGGGGTGCATCGCGAGGAAGCCACGGACCGGCAGGAAAAGGTGGGGTCAGGGCCTGCATGAGCGTCCGGTGGTTCGTTGAGGACGCCTGACGTGGGATGCAGCGGGGGTCGCAGAAGGTCGTCGTGACCCACGTCCGCGGTGGCGTTATCCGGCAGAGTCGTAGGCAGTGGGATCGGTGCGGTGCCGAGAGCGCGCGCCGGCACGGAGACCGGCTCAGCGAACCGCGTGGACGGGTCGGGTGTCGTTGTTGGAGGAGCAATGACGTTGGAGACAGACCCGATGGCGTGGGGCACGGTAGCCGGCGTTGGGTCGGCGAGGTCTCCACTGTCGCCTGCCACCGTTGGGGGCGAGAAAGGCGGTGACGTGGCCGGTGTCATGGTCGTGACGATACCCTCGGCGACAACATTGTGCGCGTACTCGCACGAAAGAGACCCCTGGAGAGAGCCGGAGGCCGGGGACTGTGCGGTAGCGCATCGGGTGTTCGCCAAGACGGTATCGGGGCAAGTCGAGGGAGGAAGGCTTGCCTGATGGTGGCTAACGGGCGCAGGAGCAGAGGCGTCTGGTGCTGGCGGTGAGGGCGCCGGCAGAGATGACTCGCGCACCGCGCGGTCTACCTCTGGAAGAGGGTGGTAGACAGCACCGAAGAAGTCGAGCACGCGCTGCCGCAGTTCGTCGTACGGGCGCGGGCCAGGCGATGGAACGCCGAGGTGGAGCTGCAGAGCAAGCGGCAGGACGTCGAGGAGTACCGCGTGCTTGAACTCCTGGATCCAGATCTGGTTCAGCTCCAGAGCCGCCTCGAACTGAGCGAACCATGCGCCGACGTAGCTGGACGAGAACGGCGGCAGTGGTGGGTCGAACTGCGGCTCCGGCCAGTGAGCCATGGCAGCGTGTCGCTCGGTGGAACGCGCGTTCTCCCGGGTCACCAATGTAGGAGGGACGTGACGGCGGCTGTAGGAGCCGTGCCGTCGTCCCTGGTCAGAAGGGCGAAGGCGGCTAGCGGAGCGGCGGCTGCGACGACCAGCGTGTCTAGCTTTTGGAACGACACTGCGCGTGCCGAGCTTGCGCCTCGAGCACGCGCTGCGCTTCTTTATTTTTCTCTTTCTTTGATAGCCGGCGCCAAGGCACCGGCTGAGAGCGCCGAACAAAGCGCTCCGCGCTGCGGCGTCGGTGGCCGCTACAAGATCAATCAGCACAAACTAGGGGCCCACTTTGTCGATGCTGCCAGATATGAAAGTGAGGATATCGCTGTCGTGGTTGTAGACGTGTAGGCCAACCTGCTTAATGCAGCTTCTGTCTATACTAAGTTTGCACATGTGGCAGAGAAAGCGGCGATCGCTCTGGCTTTTCACAGCGCAAAAGTTCCTCCTATCATCTTCTCAGACTCACGCAGAGCAGTTAGATCCTTCTCGGCCGCACTCGTGTCTGAACAGGCGAACAATATTGTGAACAAAGCACTTCAAATAACTCGGGAGAGCAGCGAAGGAGGATACCACATCTCGTGGTTCCCAGCCCATATAGATGCCTCAGTTAAACCGTTCAGATGTAATTCTAACGAGCAGGCCCACCGGATAGCGCGCGATTTCACGTACCGCGCTGTCGGGGGTAGCCAGGCTCGGAACGAGGTCAACATCCACAATGATCCATTATGTACTTTCCACGAAATTGTTTCCCATTATCGTCTCGGCAGGAGGACATTTCCACCCCCCCCCCACCCCAAGTTGAACAAACCTCAGGCTAGCACACTCATACTTCTGCCAACCCGTTCGTATCCCACTCCCCGGTCACTTAACAGGATAGACCCTGACCACTCACAGTCGTGCTTCAAATGTAGTCATGACTCATGCTCTTTTGATCACATGCTCTGGTTGTGCCCAGCCCTTAACGCCTCTCCACTCATCACGAAAGAGCAATGGGAGGAATCCCTCAAGAGCAGCAATCTTCAAATTCAACTCCAGGCTGTCCAGAGGGCCCACGACATCGCCACGGGACTTGGTCTCCCGGTCCCATCGTGGGGGGAGCCACCGACTTAATCTAGGGGAGCCTTCGGCTCGCCTCGATCTCAGTTCCTCGGGACTCAAATAAAGTTCTTGTCATGTAATGTTATTTTACTAATGTTAAAATCATTGTTTTTTACCTTACTAAGTTTCAGGTAATGTGAAGTTGCGTAATGTAGACGCTACATGAGGCAATAAACGTTGGCGCAGATCTTATAGAGAAAAAAATTATGTATGATAGTGGATGCGCGAAGCGAATAGCGGTGAGCATTCATGAGCCACCACAAGAGCAAGCGATTACGCTGTAACGTGCGATGAGTCGATATTGCAAATGTTAGCAGCACACGGTAAATAAAGCACCCTGAGCGACACGGAGAGAACTGTTGTAGTAGTTAGGCGTCTATGATTGTCGAGGCCATCGCTTCAAATGGTCGGTCTAAAGGCTCTGTAGTCTTCATCGCCCTTCAGGAAGCGTACGAATATTGAATTACCAGGTGTTCTGGAACTTCAGCAAGCTACTGGAAGTGATGCTTCAGTCATCATTCCTTTCACGCCGTCAGGAAGTTTGAACGGTATCTTGGTGGACTTCTTACAATAGGTTCTCGATAGTGGGACATGAAAGCCTAGCTTATCTAAACACAGTTGGCGGCTCGCTATGTCAGTGGCTGCGATGACGTGGCTTCGTGCAGCATACGGTCTTCTTCGCGCATTGGAACTGGTGTTTTACTTTCCTGCGTACAACACCGCCTCACATCACTAGGTAAGTTCGTTTTGTCCCATTTATCAACGGTATCTTTGTGCAGAGGGTTAGGGATTTCAGAATTGTCAATGAGCGGTTTTTCGGCAGAAAAATACTTAATTAACAAAGTGAATCATAGGAAACATGCACCAATCAAACTTCGCTGTTGCACTTAGAGTGGTGTAATCTAGCTGTAGTGAAATGGTGGAACGTTGGTAGAGGTGGAAAGAAACAGGAAAGGATATCCTTAAATCAAAACATCTTCATCTAAGACAGCGCCACATATAAATATTGTCACGAGCAATGGCAAAGACAAAGACATTGTAGTGGGGCTGGGTCAGAGGCTCTCTTGTCGGACTGAAAACCTGCTGGAACCTGTGCGCTCTGTACAGTCTTGACTAGGCAAGTGCTAGCCGTTCACGGTTAATTAAATACTCCCCATAACATCTTTTTGGTGGAGGTTGCGGGCTCTATTCCACCCGGCCCTGGATCTTCGGAGCAGACGCCACGTTTCTCCCGCCTCCATGGCCGAAGACAGTACGCAGTCGTCGCAGCCCGCGCCTGCGGCGCCGCCGACCGTGGTCCTTTCGCAGCCCCTCGACCCCAGGCACGTTTTGCGGCACGGACAACAAAGACGTCGACGATTGGCTCCTATTGTACGAGCGCGTCAGCAAGCACCACAGGTGGGATGAGACTCTAATGCTTGCCAACGTCATTTTCTACCTATGGGGCACGGCTCGAGTGTGGTTTAACACGCACGAAGAAGAACTTACAAGTTGGGACCTATGCAAGGAGAAGATGCGTGCACTGTTTGGCCGATCGGCCGCGCGCCAAATGACAGCCCGGCACGAGCTGGCGGCCAGAGCTCAGACGTCCACGGAGTCGTACGTCGCATACATTCAAGACGTACTAGCCTTGTGCCGTACCATTGACAATGACATGCCAGAGACGGACAAGGTTGGCCACGTGTTGAAAGGCATTGCTGACGATGCCTTCAACATCCTCATGTGTAAGAACTGCACCACGGTTGACTCCATTATCACTGAATGCCGGCGGTTTGAACAAGCCAAAAGCAGGCGGATTACTCAGCGCTTTAACAGACTCCCGAATACAGCTGCGACATCCTCGTGCGATGATCCCGTGACGCCCCCTCCGTTCTCGCCGCCTAACAACTTGGTCAGGATTGTTCGCCACGAGCTCGAAGCCATGGCTCCAGCCGCTTATCAGGCACCTGCTCCCGACCATTTGGCGACAATATCTCTCATTCAGGCCGTCGTACGTCAGGAGGTTGCCAATATGGGTGTCGTATTTCCACAAGCCCCCAGTTACGCCCCTCCGCCCATGTGCGCGTCCGGTCCTCCCACTGAACACCACACCGCTCCAATTGTTGCTGCTGCCGCTTCCGCTCCTCGGTTCACACCCCGCTACCGCAACCCTTCTGAGTGGAGGACGCCTGACGATCGACCAATCTGTTTTTCTTGCTCTCGCGTCGGCCACATTTCACGCCACTGTCGCAATCGTCGGAATTACCGACCAAGTTTCTCCGGTGACCGCCGCCAAGATCATGGCCCGTACTACAGCACATCTTTTCTTGACGACCAACTCCCGGCCCGTGATCCTCACCGTCTTTCTTCGCGCTCAGAATCGACCTACGCCGATATTGCCGCGCAAGGACACTGGTCCAGCCGATCGCAGTCACCTCAGAGTCGCCAGTCACGCTCCCCTCAACGCCGTCGCTCTCCTTCTCCGGCTTCCTTTGGACACCACCCGGGAAACTAGCCAGTGCAGCTCCGGGAGGTGAGGCTGCATTGACGACAAGGACCGCAAAACCTCTATTTACCCCTACTTCAAGACGCAATTTGCTCGGTGTTCTCGTCGACGGCGTGCCCGTTACTGCTCTCATCGATACTGGCGCCCACATATCTGTTATGAGTTCTACGCTCCGACGCCGCCTACGCAAAGTGCTGACACCTGCCGTCTCTCCTACTGTGCGAGTAGCTGACGGCACCCGAACTCCTGTTCTTGGTATCTGCACTGCCCGCGTTACTGTTGCCGGCCACCACACTTCAGTTCTCTTCGCCGTTCTCGACACTTGCCCACATGATGTCATTCTTGGCATTGACTTCTTGAGCGCCCACTCTGACCTCATCGATTGTTCTTCTGGCATTTTGCGGCTCGAACTGCCATTGTGTCCTGATGACACCGCATCAAATAACGCTCGCCTACGTTCCCTGGAGTTTCTACGACTACCCGCGCAGGCTGCTACCTACGTCCTTATGTCACCGTTTCCCCCAGTCCCTGATGGTGAATATGTGGTCACTCCCCTCACAGATCTGATCCTTTCGCGCAACATCGCACTTCCCCATACCGTAGTGCTTATTGCCAACAACAAAACGTTGCTTCCAGTCCTCAACTTTTCTACTTCGACCCATGTTCTTCCTCAAGGAATTTCACTAGCCGAACTGTCACCTTTGGAAGAATGTATTGTTTCTGCATTCGCTGCTGACGCTGACACCGCGACGCAACCTGCCATACCGGCGCCAACCCAGGCACTTCTGGACGAAATGATATCCCCCGACCTCCTACCTTCCCAAAGTGCAGCACTCCGTGGTGTCCTATTTTCGTACCTGGACGTATTTGATGTTGCGAACAGTCCACTAGGACGTACACATGTAGTGGCCCACCGCATCGACACTGGTGACGCCAGCCCCCTTCACAAGCACCCTTACCGAGTATCTCACTCTGAGCGCGAAGTCATCCAAAACGAGGTAGAGAAAATGCTTGATAAAGATGTTATAGAGCCTTCCTCTAGCCCTTGGGCATCCCCTGTAGTGCTTGTGAAAAAGAAGGACAACAGCTGGCGGTTCTGCGTCGATTATCGCCATCTCAATCGGGTAACGAAGAAGGATGTGTATCCTCTCCCACGAATTGATGATGCGCTCGACTGCCTCCATGGTGCCAAATATTTCTCGTCGCTAGATCTCCGCTCGGGATACTGGCAAATTGCCGTCGATGACCGCGACCGCGAGAAGACCGCATTCATCACACCCGACGGCCTCTACCAATTTAAGGTTATGCCTTTTGGGTTGTGTAATGCTCCTGCAACTTTTGAACGCATGATAGACACTCTTCTACGCGGTCTGAAATGGTCGACCTGTCTTTGTTATCTGGACGACGTCATAGTTTTCTCGCCCAGCTTTGACAGCCACCTCCCTCGTCTGTCGGCCATTCTCGACATCTTTCGCCGGGCTGGCCTCCAGCTCAGTTCGTCTAAGTGTACCTTTGGGCGCCGCCAGATCAAATTACTTGGACACTTAGTCGACGCTACTGGTGTCCAACCAGACCCTGACAAGGTCCGTGCCGTCCGCGAGTTCCCAGTTCCACGGTCCACTCAAGAAGTACGCAGCTTTCTTGGGCTCTGTTCCTACTTTCGCCGCTTTGTTCTCAACTTCGCGGACATTGCTCGACCCCTCATGGACCTACTCAAAAAGGATGCGGCCTTTTCTTGGGGCGCGGACCAAGCGTCTTCCTTTGCGTCGTTGATTTCTGCCCTCACTACACCACCTGTGCTGGCTCATTTTGACCCGGCTGCTAGAACAGAACTTCGCACTGACGCAAGCGGCCATGGCATTGGTGCTATCCTCGCCCAAACACAGAACGGAGCCAACCGTGTGATAGCGTATGCTAGTCGTCTTCTGTCACAGTCGGAGAAGAATTACACAATTACTGAGCGGGAGTGCTTAGCTCTCGTCTGGGCTGTCGCGAAATTCCGTCCGTACCTATATGGACGGCCGTTCGTGGTCATAACAGATCATCATGCGCTCTGCTGGCTTTCAACACTCAAAGACCCCACAGGGAGGCTCGGCCGTTGGGCATTACGATTACAGGAGTACACGTTCTCGGTAGTGTACAAATCTGGCAAGTTACACAATGACGCCGATTGCCTCTCCCGCCATCCCGTTGAACCATCTGACTCCACTGAAACGGACCCCGACACCTATGTCTTGGCGATAACAGACTTCACCCATGTGGCCGACGAACAACGTCGAGATCCATCTTTGCTCTCTCTTATTGACCGTCTGCAATCCGGCACCCTCGACCCTTCCATCAACATGTTCTTGCTTCAGGATAACGTTCTTTACCGCCGCAACATGCACCCCGACGGCGCAGAACTCCTGCTCGTTGTCCCGCATCATCTGCGCAGGGATGTCCTCATCCAGTTTCATGACGCCCCCACTTCCGGGCACTTAGGCGTCTCCAGAACTTATGATCGCATACGACGACGCTTTTTCTGGAAGGGCCTTTATCGGGCCGTTCGCCGCTACGTAACATCTTGTGACCTGTGTCAGCGTCGGAAGAAACCTGCGACTCTACCCGCTGGTCTCCTTCAGCCAATTGACGTTCCAGCCGAGCCATTTTATCGAGTGGGCCTGGACTTGCTGGGTCCCTTTCCAATTTCCACGAAAGGCAACAAATGGATTGCAGTCGCTACGGATTATACCACTCGATTTGCAATTACTCGAGCGTTGCCAACCAGCTGCGCCACAGACGTAGCCGACTTCCTACTGTACGACGTCATCCTCCAACATGGTGCTCCACGTCACCTACTCACAGATCGCGGTCGCTGCTTCCTGTCTCGTGTGGTTGACGATCTACTTCGATCATGTGCTACTCATCACAACTTCACGACCTCATATCACCCTCAAACTAATGGACTCACCGAACGCTTAAACCGTACACTGACCGACATGCTTTCCATGTACGTTTCCGATGACCACCATGATTGGGACGTTGCGCTCCCGTTCGTCACATTTGCATACAACTCATCGCGTCATGAAACTGCCGGCTACTCACCCTTCTATCTTCTCTTTGGACGCCATCCCTTACTACCCTTTGACACCTTGCTCCCTTCTGATCCGGCCTCCACGTCCACGACTTCCTATGCGCAAGATGTCATCACGCGTGCGCTTGTCGCGCGCACAGTAGCCCGCGCTCAGCTCACGTCATCGCAGACCGCACAAAAGGCCATCTACGATCGTCGACACCGGGATACTGATTTTCCACCGGGCTCTCTCGTTCTTCTATGGCTCCCTTCTTGTCGCGTCGGCCTGTGTGAAAAGTTAATGTCGCGGTACGTCGGACCCTATCGCGTGATACGCCAGGTGACTCCTGTCACCTATGAGATATCTCCCATGGCATCCACCTCATCGACTGCCGCACAACGAACTGACATCATACATGTTTCCCGCCTCAAACTTTACAACTGTGATAATCCATTTTGATCACAACAAGCACCGGGACGGTGCTTCATCGGCCGGGGATAATGTCACGAGCAATGGCAAAGACAAAGACATTGTAGTGGGGCTGGGTCAGAGGCTCTCTTGTCGGACTGAAAACCTGCTGGAACCTGTGCGCTCTGTGCAGTCTTGACTAGGCAAGCGCTAGCCGTTCACGGTTAATTAAATACTCCCCGTAACAATAGGCTTCTACGGCAATCCTTCTCAAGCGGATGGTATGCGGGCTCTTCATAAGAGGAGTCGAAATCTTCAACTTTAGCCGCTTTCTATGTAGAAGGTAGACAAATAATATAAGCAGAGAGTATTATAAAGTATCTCGTTTGCTGTAGTAAAAGTTCTATCGCGCTTATGAAGCAGGAAGAGAGGCCGATCAGCTGCATCCAGCACCCCTAAATTTACAATTTACACGAGCGAGCATATGCACGTCGCAGCAGAAATGCTTCTCTGTATACGTCGCACACGCGATGGCGTAACTTCCCGGTGCAGAAAGGTAGCCAAAGATATCAGAGTGCATACTATACCCTGAAAACGAGAAGTGGCACCTCGAAAAGGTTGCCGCATTAGTACGGAAAGCTGACGTGTAGCTTTCAAACTTGTACATACAACTATATAATATATAAACACGTTCGCGTCCATGTATTCACAGAAGTGCCACAGTCATGCATGTAGTTTTCCTGCATTAAACTATGCGTGGATCATACCCCGATGGCCGCTTCATTGATTAGGAAGGAACTGCACGCGCTCTGACCAACCTCCAAGAAGACCACAGCGTGCGTGTACGCGCTGTTGTCAAACTATAGAAACCTATCGAGACTGCATCAACAATTTTCGGGCGCATCGCAGAAGATAGCCTTTAGGAGATCAGCATCAGCAGCGTGACGGCAGGCACGCTGTATTTTGTACCCGCAGCTGAATGGAAGTCACTTTGCCGTCCTACGGAAATTACAGCTGCCCTGTAAGACACTAACCGAGACGTCTTCATGATGTACCGTAAACTCTAAGACGAATTCTTGCTTCTTTCTCATTTTTATAGGTGTATGTATATCTATAGTAGTGTATGTGTACAATCATTGCATACTACCGGTGCTAACATATGGGGCAGAAACTTGGAGGTTAACAAAGAAGCTCGAGAACAAGTTAAGGACCGCACAAAGAGCGATGGAACGAAAAATCGTAGGAGTAACGTTAAGAGACAGGAAGAGAGCGGTGTGGATCAGAGAACAAACGGGGGTAGACGATATTCTAGTTGATATTAAGCGGAAGAAATGGAGTTGGCCAGGCCATGTAATGCGTAGGATGGATTACCGGTGGACCATTAGGGTTACAGAATGGATACCAAGAGTAGGGAAGCGCAGTCGAGGACGGCAGAAAGTCAGGTGGGATGATGAGGTTAGGAAATTCGCAGGCGCAAGTTGGAATACGCTAGCGCAAGACAGGGGTAATTGGAGATCGCAGGGAGAGGCCTTCGTCCTGCAGTGGACATAAATATAGGCTGATGATGATGATGATGATGATGATATCTATAGGTCATCTTACCGGGGACCAGAACATCAGTTTACCTTCGTATATCGCCTGTGCTGCACATGCTTATACCGTTGTTCTTAGTTTCCCGGAAAACATTAACCAAGATATAAAAATATGCAGTGTACTCTAGGAGCACGCCACTAATTTCATGTTGCTGGTTGTTGTATGCAACAAGCCACACTACTTTTGTGTGGCCTTTTTTGCATATTTATTCAAAAATATTTACCCTCTCCTAAAGTACCCGCCGTGGTTGCTTAGTGGCTACGGTGTTGGGCTGCTGAGCACGAGGTCGCGGGATCGAATCCCGGCCACGGCGGCCGCATTTCGATGGGGGCGAAATGCGAAAACACCCCTGTACTTAGATTTAGGTGCACGTTAAAGAACCCCAGGTGGTCCAAATTTCCGGAGTCCCCCCCTACGACGTGCCTCATAATCAGATCGTGGTTTTGGCAAGTTAAATCCGATAATTTAATTTTTTAACCCTCTCCTAAAGCATTGAGTTCAGGGTAAAACTTCAAATGTCAAAGTTGTAGAGCCTTCTAAGAAAGATCTCATTCACGGCCTTTTTTTTAAAAACAGAGTTATGGAGTGGGGCCTTCCACTTCATTTCCACTGCATTGCGGAGTGTGAGAATCTATGTCAATTCCACTCTTTCAGTCTGACCATTCCCACTCCTGAAGGGGCTGAGCTGATCAATTCTACTCCTCCTTTCAAGTAAATGAAACGCTTTCTCTATAACTGCTTACTACTTTCGCTCGCATGCGCCTTAACAAAAACATAGTCTTGGATGCCTAGCAATCTGAGAAAGACAATTAATAAGTCACTTTGGAAACCATTCTTCTTTTGCAGGACAATCTCTGGTTTTACATTTACGGGCATATGTTAGGCGGCATTATCTTTTTTTCAAAGACACATTGGTGACCTCCTGTTATCGAGCCTTCTAGATATTGGAAATTGGGCAAAAACATGGCGCGTGCTCAAAATCACCATGGACTGGCGCCAAGTGCAATCATTTGCGACATAGTCTTTGGCCTCCTACGTGGTGTGGTAGATCAAGGACGGTCTCCCTAAATCGAATCATACTTGGCAGATTAAGGTTGCTGTCTTTAAATGCAGTGAAGCTTTGTAACGCAGAAAATATTTGAGGTTTTAAGAAGCGTAGAATGTGTAGAAAACCGTTTTGTTTGTAATTATTATGGCAGATGCAGTCTATCCCCTGAAGGAGCTGTTATTCAGAAAAAAAGTGGAAAATATAAGAAATTGGCCAAATCTAGAGGAATTTGCAAATATACTGGTTTCATAGATTTAATTACAATGCATGTTTAGCGCTCTAGGACTATACGCCCGTTCCATTCGAATTCTATTCTGAAATGTCGGGGTTTAATTCAATTTCCATTTCCAAAATGACGGTTTTGTCTTTCGCCTTTGCAGCCACCCGCATTTCCCTTGGCGGTTCTGCACTTGCTTTTTCGCCTTGCCTGTTCTGTTATCTACCGCGAGATTGCGGTGATTGATTGTCTGCTACGGCGGTTCTCTTTTCGTTCCCCTTCGCAAGCAAACTTTTCTACCTTGCTCTTTCCGTGCTTTCTTCGTCGCCTTAACCTTTCTGCTATAGGCCGCGAGACTGCGGGTATTTTTTAGTGCTTCGTTACGTCATAAATTAAAACAGCTTCTGTTCTTGGCACCGCTGCTTCTTTCCCGTGCTCATCGCGGCTCGCGGAACCCCTGAGAGAAGGCGAGGGGCCTTACGCGCATAAATTTTACTCTGTCGTGCAGTGGTTCAGAAAATCTTACCCAGAAATATGAAGGCTCGTATCCATGATCGTATCATCTACTCGCCATACCCCAACGTGGGTATTCCCAGTGCTCTTTCTATGTTCTGACCAAAGAGAAGCTGCTGGTGAACCCTGACAAACTGTTGCTGGTGACTCCATAGTAATATTTTTTCCGGATCCCATCACATGGGCAGTACGCGCCTTTTAAAGGGAAGCCATGCATACGCGTGCCTGCTTATACGCCTTTCAAACAATCACCTCGTGCCAGAAAGTGGCCTGTAAAAAAATCTTCGCACCAGATTGGTTAAAAGAGCATAAATTTGCTTCTGGCGAAGGGACACCACTTTTATCATTTATGTTGTTTGGTCCAGAGAAAGTCAGGCATGCTAAATGCTGGGAAAGGAGGTTCATCGGAATGGTTGCTTGCGCTCCTTATTACGTTACTGAAGTATAGAGCGCGAAAATTACACAGACAGAGATGAATACCCTGGCTATACATAAACAAAAAACGGATGAAAAGATTAGAGATGTCAGGACACTGGGAGGATAGTTGTAATAATAATGAAAATGCTGAAATTTGTTATCTTTCAAAAGAACAGATCTGAGTAAGAAAAATATACGTTGTTTTTAAATGAAAGGTAACAACTTGCACGAAAGAAATCGCTCTTTACAAATGTCAGTAAATCAATACTCGTTACAAATGAAAGATACGCCGCAGAAGATTACATCAAGTTAACAATAGACCATGTCACTGCCTGGGAACACATTACTAACGGAGAATACAAAAGAAAAATAGCTTGCAGGACCCTTAAGCTTCCCTGCTAAGAGTGGAACGCGAAAGCATTCCAAGATACCTCACTGCTTATCACGCTTCCCGGCAAATGCAGCTTATGTAACCGTAAAGTTTACCGGGAAGTGCTTGCGGCGAACGTCATGCACGAAGGCGAGCTTTCTGGTATGAACACGGCCTCTTGCGTGGGCCGATCCCAGAGGTAACGGGGCTGGATCCCATCACCACCAAACCAAAAAAATTACATAATTTCAAGGTTTGCGTAATTGTTTAAAACTTTTAATATTCTAGTCTGAGAAGATTTGACATAAAAGGCATGCACTGTCTGTTTTTGCTTCATGACATTTGTTTGTGGACTGTCATTCTCAAACTTCCGAGGGATAACTTTGTCAAGAATCGAAGACAACATATGAGCGACTTTCGTGAAAGAATGCTGTGGGAATATAACCCACATATACCGCATGTCATATAACAAGGCGTGGCATATACGTACCTAAATATATACGGAAATTTTCGCTGACGCAGAACGACGCCGACACCGCATTCTCTGCAACACGGGGCATTCTCGGTTCAGCAGTCGGATTAACGCGATCAGTTTACTTTTGAA
Organism: Dermacentor silvarum; assembly: GCF_013339745.2. Classification (NCBI taxonomy): domain Eukaryota; kingdom Metazoa; phylum Arthropoda; class Arachnida; order Ixodida; family Ixodidae; genus Dermacentor; species Dermacentor silvarum. Next base: position 77,346,919 of record NC_051158.1, read on the forward strand.
ACTAGCAGGTGTTGACCAAGGCTGTTAACTGCGATGCGACGGGCGTGTGAATATTTATTGGCACAGAGTGGCCCTTGCCGTCACTACATCACTAGTAGCGGAGTTCCAAAGCTGGAATCACGCGCTAGGGAACGACGCCTCCTGCTAGAAGACAACTGAATAACATTCACCTGCTTCGGGCTATTTCTGGTAAATCCGTTCCAATATGGCGCTGTAAACACGTGCTGGTTCAAAGCGAGATACCTACTTTCAAACCTGCGATCGCGCATTTCATTTTGCGTCTTTATACACGTACTTCAGTTGTCAGAACGAATGCTGCTACTGTAGGCAGAGTACTGTTCGAAAGGCCTAAGCAACCTCCATAGTTCATTCGTTCCTTCATTACCACGAGTGGACAAACTGTTCCGCACTCACCGACACCACATCAGAGTGTGGCTTTGTGCCTCTTTATAGGCTTGTGAATGGCTTTGAAATGCTCTAGTAGCAGGTTAAGATTGTCTTCAAACCCTTCGCGCTACAAGCTGTTTCCGACGTAGCAGACGTTCCACAACGAGCACATTCATGAGCTCCTTGTAGGTCCGTGGGGAGGAGTTCCTCTCCTTCGAATAGTATATTGCTCACTGCCGTACGGCATTCTGCTTCATCTCTGTTCCCACAATTACGAGAATAAAGTCGTGTAAATTAGAAGTGCTGCCAGTTGTGCCAGTAAAATTAGACTGGTGCTTTACCTCCGCTAAAACTCATAGAATATTTTGTAGGTGCAACACTCGCAATTACTCTTGACCAGGCGTGAGTGTTAAACATCTTACGCAACCACTTTTATTATTTGTCATCTTGCGAGTTGCATCAAGCTAGAACTGCTGTATACCGTCTTCGGACTAACATTCAAAGAAATAACCACATATTCTCGGTGCCTGATTATCACCGCACAATGCTGCTAAATATGCACATTGGTGCTCGCATATTTGGCCACACATTATTTGTTGTGACCTTTAGGTGGTGGCCGAAAAAAAAAAACAAGAGCGAGTAGTGCCTGTCTGGCGCAGTCCACATAAGACTGGTACACCTGGGCAATACCCCTCAGGTTTTCTGTTGTTTAACTACATTCCGTACAAACGCCTATACAAGGTGTTTCACTTAACTCGGGCCAAATTTTAAAAACATGCAAATTCCCTGTAGCTGGACAGAGTCAAGGTAATGTTGTTTGCCCGTGAATACCTGCGAAGTGCCTCGTGCGGCCGGTGGCGCGGCAATATTGCGTGTATTCGCGGACTTCTCTCACGCTAGAACAAACATTTTTATGTAGCACGTATTGATAAACCTAAAGCTGTATCGAAAGTTTCTCACGTCGCTCTACAATTTTCTCATTGACACTTTTTATGTAAATATAATATTTGCGAAGTTGAATAATTCATTATGACTAATTATCTAATTAGTCGGAATTCAAAAAGACTAGTCTGAGTACCTCCAAGCGACGGCAAACAGCATTACCTTGGTTCTGTCCAGCTACGTAGCATTTGCATACTTTTAAACTTTGGCACAAGTTAACTGAAGTACCCGGTATACAACGCGCAAGATTTGATTACGTAGCGAAGTGCCATGCTTGCGACGTTCTTCTCTTCATTTTCTCTTTCTCATCTTCCATCTCCGAAGTTTACCTCTCATATTTTATAAAAGAAAGCAAACGATTACGCTATCCAGAAATCGCACCCTCATTGGCTTAGAGTATCAGCTACTCGCTTTGTGAAACTTTATGATGTAAAACCTAGCGTGTGAAAGCTTCTTATGGTATTATTCTTCCGTCTTCCTACACTATGTAATTCTTACGTCCCACACCTAAAAATTTAGAGCTCTGCTAAGGCGCAAAGAGCAATCTATGCCGAATGAAAGAATTAGAGTGGCACAGAAGGCTTCGCGTTTCAAATCTGTACGACGCGCGCGGAACAATAGACTGAGCACTTCTTGCGGGAGTGTTATCTACGATACACCGGTACTCATCAAATAAATGAAAAATTATATTAACTTGTAGCGTACATTATAACATCCACCTGCTGCGTGCAGATTTTACGTCGCCTATGTTTTACTTGCTTTTAGCAGCAAAGCATGGATGGCGCTTCTTAGAATTTCACTCTTTCAAGGAAAATGTATTTATCGACAAAGGGCTATCAGTAATTGCGCGACTTGCTTTATTGCCTTGCAGGTAACCTTGCTGTGCACAAGCATCTCTACGGCGGTGTTTATTTCGTGGATTCTTTCCCGAAGACAGAGACATCAAAAGTCAACAGAAAAGCCCTAGCTCTTTCTCTCCTGAGAGTGTAATCTCTAAACTCCAGCCTTCTGTTATGTCTAGTACAGGAAAGTTATTTTTCACCATCAATAAATTTTGCTGTGCCACAAGTGTTTTCAAGTTTTCCTCTAGTGTGAACTGTGGATATTCATTTCTCAACTTTTTTATAATACAGTCGAGACCGTATAAATCGAATCTGATGGTGATCACAAGAAAGTTCTGTATATATATAAGCTTAGATATGCATGACAGAGCCCAGTTTATGTTGAGCGAGGGGGTTTCTACAGAAATGTGTCCATCGGGGTCATACATTACCTACCAGAAAATTGTCCTTAAGCGTAAGCAGCAATCTTCACGAGCATCCATTAGCACTTCGGTTAAACAGATTCCACAATTCATTTAGTGAGCAAATTTATTCCTATTTTTGTAGAGCACAACTAAATGTGTCAATTTTAGTCCGTTTACATTTCTTAGCCGCAATCTTTCGCGGCCCAGTTAGTGGTGTTACCAGAGCTGCACGGAAAATAACGACCAATGGCAAATGGTACAACACACTCAGCGAATGGATTAGTTGCGCTTCTCAGGTTAGTGAAGGAGAAAACGAATGCGAGAATGCAAAAAAAAGCACAACTGCGAAACGAATGGTGCACTTCGTTTCATCTCGTTCCGTCTACGATTCATTTTCTTTGTCAGTAACCTGGTGAGCAGTAACTCCAGTATGAATGTCCCAACTATGTTTTATAGAAGCTCTAAATTATATTTCGTAGACACGATCCATCTTACGTATCAGTATTTGCGCGTCGAAAGAGTGTCGACAACAGCGGCTTTAATTGGACAACACAAGCGCCGCCTTTGTGTGTCCACTTATCTTGTGTCCCTCTCTGCACGCCTTACCTTTTTTCTGCATATGAATCTTACCCACTAGCTCAGCTTTCTGTCGTTCTAATACCAGCTTTAGTTCGCTCTCTAAATGGTGTAGAGGCTCATTTCATTGAAGCTGTTTGACATTCTCTGGTACGCTGTTTTTCTTGCCAGCATTGATGAAAGTCGAAGGTAACAAACTGCGATATTTGTGTGTCACTACTGCGTTGAAGACGATTCTTGTTATTGGAGAAATTAACTCTAAGCCCAATCTTCATTTCGTGAAAGCCCGATCGTCCGCCTTTTGTGGTAAGTCTGCCGTGATGTAGAGTAAAGAAAATTAACATACACTCGATAAAATTA